>NC_054540.1:44128053-44428053 GCF_017654505.1 Polyodon spathula | reverse complement strand
TAATAGTTATGGATGTTAACTAACTTACCAGCAGTAGTGCTTAGTATTTACTACAAGGCCACACCAACGTCATCTCCTCAACATTGAAAAGACTTTGAATAATAGACAAAGATAAGGTTATATTTTGCACTGCCACATTACTTCCGTTTCCAATCCAGTATTTGTTTTGAATGCTGCTGATGCTGAATTTACCAACAGCTCTGACACCAGTCTCCTTGGTTACCGGGTGCTTCTTTAAGGAAGTGATGAAATCATTAGTATTGCAGTAATATTATCTTGACATATTTAACTTGTGCTCAATTTACAGTACTGGCATTGCCATATAATCTACATGGATGTGGAAGCAGAACATTATTCACAGGAAAACAGGGACATTAGAGAACATAAGAGAGTTTACAAATGAGAGGAGGCCATTTGGCCCATCTTGCTCGTTTGGTTGTTAGTAGCTTATTGATCCAAGAATCTCATCAAGCAGCTTCTTGAAGGATCACAGGGGGTCAGCTTCAACAACATTACAGGGGAGTTGGTTTCAGACCCTCACAATTCTGTGTGTAAAAAGTGCCTCCTATTTTCTGTTCTGAATACCCCTTTCTCTAATCTCCATTTGTGACCCCTGCTCCTTGTTGCTTTTTCAGGTCGAAAAAGTCCCTTGGGTTGAGATTGTCAAGATCTTTTAGAATTATGAATGCTTGAATCAGATCACTGCGTAGTCTTCTTTGTTCAAGACTGAACAGATTCAATTCTTTAAGCCTGTCTGCACATGACATGCCTTTTAAACTCTGAATAATTCTGGTCACTCTTCTTTGTACTCTTTCTAGAGCAGCAATAATCTTGCAACCCTATTCACATTAGAGATGTAACCATTAATTAATTATCAATGACTGATCGTCACGGCTTTTATTTTGCCAGCCTCATTTAAACACTCATCATTTATGGTCCTGGTGCTGTTTGGTGCCTCACCTATCTATTATATTAGAGCACAGGCACGTTTCCAGTTGTAGTTGAAGGCTTTTGTTCAGTCTCTTTTTTTCTTCACAAAATGGTTAATATCCTGATACAATACCCATTACCCAGTGTACCCGAGTATAATGCCAGTTTCTCAAAGATAGACCTTTCAGCTCTTAAGTCAGGTCTAAGTATATAGCTTTTGAACAAAGACTTTTCATACCATAAAAAATATGGTGTAGGCATACCAAACGGTTTACAATAAACAGTTTTTGTTGTTTAGGAACACTGTGTTTATAAAGCTTTACAAAAACAGGAAAATGTAAATTATATTAAGTGGCAGCATTCAATAAGCCAGTTTCTAAATGACACTCCCAGATGGTTGAAGTCACAAGGCTGCCTGGACCTGCTCTCGTCTAAGCAGAAGAACAGATGTTATTTGCTTGTCGTAACTTCTGTGCTTTCAAATCCTCTTCAGGTTTTATAGACCTCAAAAATCCCACTTTCAGACTCTGAGGAAATGATTCAGCGGAAATCTGTTGAGACTCTTCCTTTCCTCATTGTTCTGAATCCTGTTGATGCAGGACTGCTGGCCTTGATGGAATGCCCACCCACACCAGCGAAACAGATCAAACACTCAGGAGCTTTACTGAAACACAGGCCTGAAGGGGCGCTCCAGACTTCATTACATTAGACACATTATACTCAAGGTTAGAAATCAGTGTTCTGACATTGCCAACTCATAACTGTGATATCATCGCAGTGGTTGATCTCTTACACAGCCATTGCGTGATGTCTCATCACTGGTTATTGCACATCTTATCTGCTACTGATATTACTGTACTTTATGATTGCTCTTACCAGTAATGTGATATTCTGCAATGTGGTATTTTATATGTGATACTTTGTACTGTGACATTTGTTACCTTTTGTAACAATTGTAAGTCGCGTCTGCTAAGAAATAAATAAATAATAAATGAACTGCTCTGGATCCCACAATCTTTAATAAGTTTAGGTCTATTTCTAATCTCTCCTTTCTATTTAAAGTTTTAGCAAGAGTGGTAGCTAACCAACTTAATACCTTCCTAGCAGTACATGATATATATAAGGTTTCCACCCTGGCCATTGTACTGAAAGCAAGTGGTAAATAATGTGCTATTGTCATCAGATAGAGACTCCCCCTCGGTTCTTATTGTTCTAGATCAAAGTGAAGAATGTGACACTACAGATCATCCTATTGTGATTGAACGTGTCAAGAGTCTTCTAGGATTCAGAATTCAGACAGGCTATAATATGTTCAAATTGAGGGAGATTCTTCCTTTCTTTCTGAAGTTACATGTGGCATCTCCCATCTGCTCTTGGGCCAATTTTGTTTTCCCTACACATGCTGCCCTTGGGAGATATTCAATTACAATCGAAGTGAGAAATCATTGAGGCTCTCTCTGTAGCTTTGCACCCAGCAAAAGGTGCCTGCATATTTAAGAATCAAGACAACAAACTGGTTCTTTCATGGTTCAAGAACCCTTTTGATCTCAGGCAGATGACCCTTGTATTTGCAGGAGTTGTTTTCTACTTAAAATGCTGATTTTAAATCACTGGTACAAACCACAATCAACCCAACTAAAACTGGTTGTAATCCACAAAAACCTTGGCTAAAGGTGTCGTCACAAAGCACTGGTTGGCATGCCTCCAAGAAAGGGGGGGGGGTCACTTTTTATTGGTGGGAGTAGAAGATTACTTTACCTGGGGGTGTAACCTGCCCTGTATATCCATGCCTGTAAACTGTATTTGTTTGGAATCCTGCATCTTTCCGAGACCTGTAGACTCACACCTAGAGTATTGGTCGCTTATTATTTTGCCATCTATAGAGACCTGTAGGTTTTTACCTGCAGCTTTGTCTGCTCCAAATTTCATCTGCTAAGACCTGTAACTGCACTTACAGTATTGTAGAGATTGCATTCTGTAAAGTCTCTGGATTGGCTTAGTTCCGGAATTAAACTCTTGATTTACGATTACCTGAAGAAGACTGACTTATTATTTTTATGAAGTAAACAAACCTTACAGCTGAAATGAGCAACTTGGGTGTAAATTTGGACCCAGATCTTTAATTCGAACTGCATATTAGGAATGTAGCCAAAGTGTCAATTTTTTCCCTTAGAAATATTGCTAAAGAAAGACGCTTTCTTTCTCTGCAAGATGCCGAGTTCCTCCTGGGCTCCACACACTCCTGCTGGAGAGGGGCACTGGGAACTCTGTGCTCACGTTCTATAAAAGCTCATGGTGAGACGGAAAGTAACGGGACTAGTAACCCTCCTCCAACTTTCTTTTCCGGGGGTTACTGGTGATTTTTAAAAGTTTATTAGTCTTTCTTTGATTTGGTAAACAAACAATTCTCCTACACAGTCACATCATGCTTTTTAAGCACTGGTGTGTGATTATTTTAAGCTGCACAAAATTAGGGCTTGTTACTGTATGTACATAACTAAAGGGCCAGAAGGTTGCCAGTGTGTGAAACTTTTAACTTTTTCAGTATGATCAGGATAGATGGATATACAGGATACATGTATGTTATGTAACTTGTGTCATTTTATAATATACTTACACTACCAGTCACAAGTTTTAGAACACCTCAATTTTTTCAGTTTTTATTGAAATTTACGCAGTTGAATGTCTCAATGTACTCTGAAATAAAAGCAGAGAACAAATAAACAATTGGAGATAAAAAAGAAATCATGGAATCGTTTTGTTTAACAAAATTTAGTCTGAATTTTGGACTCAAAGTAGCCACCTTTTGCAGATATAACAGCCGAACACACTCGTGGCATTCTTTCTACAATGGAAATCAAATATTGTTCAGAAAGTTCTTCCCAACACTGTTACAGAAGTTCCCACAAATGTGTTGCACTTGTAGGTTGCTTTGCTTTCACCCTTCTGTCCAGTTCATCCCAAACCAGCTCGATGGGGTTTAAGTCTGGAGACTGTGCTGGCCATTCCATGATTTGAAGCCTACCGTCTTGTTCTTTTCTTCTAAGGTAGTTCTGACATAGCCGGGAGGTTTGTTTTGGGTCATTATATTATTGTAGGATGAACCCCTGACCAACTAGGCGTATACCAGAGGGTACTGCATGGCGCTGCAAAATGCTGTGGTAGCTGTTTTGGTTCAGGGTGCCACTCGCTCTGTGCAAGTCACCGACTCTGGATCCAGCAAAAAAGCCCCAGACCATCACGCTTCCTCCTCCATGTTTGACAGTTGGTGTCACATACCGAGGAACCATCCTTTCACCTACTCGGCGGCGTACAAAAACCCTGCGTGATGAACCGAAGATTTCAAATTTTGATTCATCAGTCCATAAGACCTTCTTCCAGTCTTCAGTAGTCCATTGGTGGTGCTTCATGGCCCAGGCAAGCCTCTTTTTCTTATTTTGCCATCTTAGCAATGGCTTTCTTACAGCCACTCGACCTGTCAAACCTGCAGATCGAAGTCTTCTCTTCACAGTTGAAACTAAGACTTGCTTACTTAGACCAGTGTTAAGCTGTGCTTGAAGCTATTGTCCCGTGAGCCGCCTATCATGCAAGCTGTTGACTCTCAGAAACTTGTCTTGATTCTGTTGTGGCTTTGGGTCTGCCAGACCTCTTCCTATCAGAGTTTCCTCCAGTTTCCAAGTGCCTTTTGATGGTGTAGGAAACTGTATTCACTGACACCTTGGCTTTCTTTGCAATTTCTCTAAAAGGAAAGACCTACACTTTTAAGGGTTATAATGGTCTGTCTGTCTTCCTTTGTTAATTGCCTTTTTCTCGCCATTATGAAAGCAATACACTACTTCCTGCAGTACAATACTGTCCAAATAATGCTTAAGAGGGTGTAGTAACACGGTCTGTTCCAACACTGCTTTTATACAGACAAAGGGTTTGTAAGTAATCAACAAAAATTGGGACACCTGTAGGAACTGTTAGCATCGACTTTCAAGGCTTAATTTACTTCCATTGCTGCAGAACAGCTGTAAGTTGTTAACCCGTTACTTGTTCTCTGAAAAAGGCCTTTTTGTATAACTCTGAAATGCACATTATTTTTCAGTTTTTGGTAACCTAAACTTTTTTTTTTTTTTAACCTCTGGCAGTTTACCGCTTACCTTTGTACCATTTCAGGTTATTCACCAGACTTGAACTGCTTAAATTTCAATAAAAACAGAAAAATGGGGGTGTTCTAAAACTTTTGACCGGTAGTATAAGGCACTGACTGTACAAATATACATACATATATATGTATGTAGATTTAAAGTGTCCAAGCCTGCTGCAGAGTCGTTTACAGTTTAAGGATTAAACATATAATGTGCCAATGGCCCACTGACTTCATTTGCAATTCAAATAGGATTTTACTACTACTGTATGTTACTGCCTTTGTGCATTTAGCAGTAGCTAAATGATAACAGTCTACTGGAAGCCATAATAGTAGTACATTATTTCACATCAGATTACAAAATGTCACAGAAATTGTTAGTTCTTCATTAAGTATATGGAACAATACAAAGTTGTATGTAATTCAATATGTTAATGTAACGTTATTCAACAGGTTTCATTCGACTTTATGAAGCAAATTTAAAATTAGTTAATTTTATAGTGATGTTAAACTTTTGGCCATAGCTGTACTGGAAAAATGTATATTTTGTAGAAAAGAAAAATGCTAATGCTAACCCATTCTTTTCCGTATCTCTCCACACATCTGTGACTCCGAATCTTGCAATGATCAGCTACATCTTGTTCTGAACTGCAGCCACCTCCTCACCCCACAGCAGCACACTGTTTTTTTTTTTTTTTTTTTTATGGGGACCCTCCCTTTTCGTTCTTATTCAGTTCGGTGTCCGATACATCTTGGTAACAGTTGAAATTTATAGCGTACGCTCATCATGGTCATGCCAGGCTTTGGTTGAGTCGCTATATACAGCCTGTAGGAGCACAATGTCCTGTTGTCAAAGCTTTATATATTCATCCATGACTTTAAACATCATTTTTATTGTTTTGAAATGCCCAATTTGAATCCCCACCAAATGCTGCAACCCACAAATCAGAGTGACTCTAAATCAACAGACAGCCTCTGCTTCCAATGCATAACCAACTGTTTCTCTTCACAGTGGATGTTACCAAGCGACCTAACTCTGGTGGTGAGCGTTCTGTCTGGCCTGGTCTGATCCCTGACCAGCAGGGGTTGCTGTGGCGAACCACCCCCAGCTGTTTTTCCCTTATAGCACTGCAAAGGCCAATGCAGCTCTTTACACTGGTCCCCTGCCAATACTGCCAATTGACAGCATGACCCACCTCACACTCAACACTGCAGTGTCTTCTCTAGGCAAGCCACAGGGGACCACTCCAATTAGAAATGAAACGTATTACAAGTCAAGTAGAGAAACACTCTAGCTACTGTAAGTGACTGTGGGAAGCCAATAAGCATGTTGCAAACAGTGAATTTCAACTCTTTCAAAATGTTATTTTGCTATCAGCCAAGCAGACAAGACAGCCTCCTCCTCTGAAAACCAGATTCACAGGCCTGTTTGTCTGCAGAAGCACTCTGGATAAAAGACTGCCTGCCCCAGGGCCTAAATATGTTAAGGCTCTGGCCATAGGAAACTAGTGTTTTCCTAACTATTAGCCTAATAGGTTGATTGAAGAAGCTAGATGGAATAAGTAATTATTAGAAGACACACAGGCCGTTCAGCTAAGCTGATTGCTGATTCTTTGCACATGCTGACAAATGATTTGGTACCACAATGCATGCATTTAGACTATATGTGTCATATTCTGTGTTCATTCTTTATGCAAAAGGGGACACTAAAGGCTTGAGCTGTCAGTGTACAATTATGTTCATACCAGGGTGGGGCAATAAGGCACCCAACAAGAATTTAACAACAGAGCATTTTCACAGCTCCTGCTTGCAGCTGTGTGTTTATTATAGGATGGACCTGACTGAAGCGGGAGCTTTGCAGGACTTTTGTATCAGACCATACACCCTTAGGCTGGGTCCTTTGAAGTTGCCAAAAGGGCAATAGCGACAGTGTGTAATATTCATTTTATGTATTGAAATATATTTGTTGTCTGTTCTTTCTGATTAGTATTGTAGTTCTATTTTTTTCATTCCAAAATAGCAGCAGTAATGTGTTATACTTTCTTGGCATTTGTAGAAAACTAATTTAGGGAATACAGACTGTAAGGCATGACTTGTCTTCATAGTATTAATGAGACATTCCCATACATCACGTTACGGTCTCACATCTGGGTTTGATAAATGATGCGAGAAATCCTTGTTAATTAATACCAGCCCCTTAGAACACATTACATTGTTGCTAAGACCATGTGTAATTGGCTTTATATTGCCTCATTGATGAAAAACAATGAGGTTTTGAAACCTCAGCCCTTTGAGGTGCCTCATTTAAAGGTGTTGGGAGATACAACTAGCATTGTCCTTTATTAAATGTGGTGTTGCCTCTTCCTGTACAGCTGGCTGATTCATTCTCCCATGTGGTAGCGAGTCCGGTTCTTATTAACATGAATACACTTCCTTGTGCTGCAGCACCACGGATATTGCCAGCCTATATATGCCAATGCAGTGCTTACAGTAATGCTGCACAGTAGTTACTGAAAAGGTAGGCTACGTTATTATTGCATTGGATGTATGTGTTATACTATCAAGAGAATTCAGAATCCCATTCAGCAGCACTTAGCTGGAAGTAGAGGAAGTCAGACTGCAAGAAGTCATTTTACTAAATCCTGCTGGCTAATGGATTGATCTGCTGTGCCATCCAGTTTAAAATATTTTTTACACTTAAAGTTGTTTAAAACCAAACATTTTTTTTTAAAAAAAAAAAAAAAAAAAGCACAACACGCACACACCATACAGCTGCCCTGCCCTGTGCACTATGTTTGAATTACACCTCCTGAATGTACATTATTAAATGGAGCTCATGGCTATAATGTGCTGCAGCTTTAAGTTCCCTGTGTCAGTGGGCTGGAAGACACACTGGTGCCGTGGATCACAATGGCATGAAGTGTGTTGAAAAGCAGCTGGCAAGTGACAAACAGTATTACTCACCAGCCTGGTGTTGACAACAGGGAACAGAAGGGCCAACAGTGCTCCATTGAGCATGTGAATCTGCATCCTGGAGACAACAGGAAAGGACAAACATGAGCAGACAGGAAATCAGCAGCAAGCACCAGAACAAGGCTTTCATCAAGTGATATACCGCAGGACCAGGGACACGCATAACCAAATATAAAAAATAAGGAAAATATGATCATGGAATCCCATTTTAATCTGAATGTTTTGAGTCATGCCTCATTGTTACAGCACAGTGGGAGATAGTGCCCATTGTCCCATACAAACACATTTAAAAGCTATTAAAAACACATGTCCAAAAATAGACAGCAGATGCGGAGGTTGCCAATGTAACAAAAGGAAAAAAAACAATTGGGAATAAAATGAATAGTGCACTCATTTTTAAACATCTAGTAAACTATGAAAGAATTTAGAAATTAAACACCATACTTAGTATTTCACTATTCAGCTGAACCATTCTGTGATACACAGCAGATTTTATTCAGTGTTTCTAAGTCCGGAACTTTAGCCAAGATTCAATATATACTTTGGGGAGCCAGCCAGTCAAGACAAGCTTCGATTCTATTTGTAATACAAGTGTGCCTTTTTGAAATGCACTGACTGCGCAATCACCATTTCAAATACACTGAGCTAGTCAAGGCCGTCAACTGCCCACATATATTTATATTTTATACAGTTGTATTTTTGGGGGTTTATTTATGCAGCAAAGTATCATCTTATATAGACTCAGAAATGTGTATCACATTTAAACTAAAGGTTTTAATGCATTCATGAATAATCAATTAATCACACCTGTGGGCTTTAATCGATTAAAAAATAATTGATCAATTAATCTTGTCTACCCGAGTGTAGTCTCAAAAATCTTTAGGTTACTTCCAAAGAAATTCTAAATAATAGAAGATCTTTGGTATTTCTAAAGACCTTGGCAAAAGGACAACTGCAAAGCATCCTCAATATTTCACAACATAGAGAAAAAAAAAGACTACAACTTAAATTAGATTGCAAACTAATTTAACATGGTTTGCATTCCATGAGTGACCATGTGTAACATGTGTAATATCTTGCGATCCATGATCATTTACAGAGGTTCAGAGGCTGCAGCAAATCGGTTGATGAGCAAGGAATGGGGCAGAGATGAAAACTAATTCCACGTACTGATGAAATCGAAGGGGATTCTGCCAAACTGAACAAATCATTCTGGTCATTCCAAAGGGAAATCATTATTATACCCCATGTGATCAGCACAAAGGTGGCATTAAATAAGACCACAGGGGGAGGGTTAGGAATGAGAGCAGGCCGCTCCGCTCACCACACTCGCCTGGTTTGTTTGGAAATGTCAGGTGCACATGATGTTGCTGTACAACACTGTTCTTAGTGAGCCTGTGTTGGAGTTTTTAAAGCAACCTAGATTAAGTAAGAGGAAGGTTTTTTTTGTTTAGCATGGAATTTTAGCAACTATATCGCTACATATAAAACTCCTCCCCACAAAATCAAGACATTTGGAATCCCATGACTAGGCTTCTAATGCTTGCCATGATTTTCCATGAGTTTATATGAGCTGAACATACAAACCTTCATGACAACTCGTATGTGCTGAAAATGGTTTGGGTGTGGTACCATAGACCAAGCATGGGCAAGCATGTGAAATCTGAGCTGACCATGTTCATTTTGTGCAGCTTAGGCAAAATATGCAAATTTCTGGGAGGAACATGGCAGTATTCTTGTGGCTCAGTAACAAACGTTATTCTGAACAGCACTTTGACTGCAGTTGGTTTCAAGTATCCCAGGTTTGAACATCCCTAGGGCAGGATGAAAACACTACAAAGGGAAACCGTTAAGAGGATCAGCTGCAGATTTCAGATTATTGCAGATTAATTTTCTCCTCCAACAAGCAGCTCGCTATCCGAGCTACAGTTAGTGTTTATACAGCACACAGATAAGACTGTAAAAACAAATGCTGACCACAATCTCAATCAGATTTGATTGCAATGTTTGCAAGAAGCAGAGAATGTTTTTGCCTTTAAATACATTATTAAGCATTACAGTTGAAATACAGTAGTAAACATTACAATTTTCCCATGTTCTACCTGAAAATGCATGAGGGGATTGAACGGCTCTTTGAACACCAGCAAACCCACTACTGTGTGAAACAGCTGCTTTGTATTATAAATCTGACAGACACAACAAATTCATTCAGTTTTCAGCTTTTTTGGCATCCCTCATACAATGCAATCTTAAACTAAACAATCTAATGGCATGTTGCAAACCTTAAACAACATATGCTACCAAACATATGCTACTGTAACAAAATCATGTTGAAGGCACACACTTACAATGAAGAGTGTTAGCTGGTCCTGTACTGTACTGGTTATACAGTACAAGCTTAACATAAGGACACACCGATGAGACATATTTGGAGAACTGAAGTAGATTTTTAAGCAAGGCGAGACTTAACAAAACTGCAAGACTGCAGGGTTCCCTCAGGGGATGGATTCAGGTTCAGAGGAATTCCGTTGGAATGTTGCTAATTTAGCTACTCGGGATCAGGCCTTCTCTCTGATTATTTTGAGCTTTTGGCACATGGAGTCAGAACAGACAAAATAAATCAAATATACAGTGCTGCAGCCAGACAGCTGGCAAGATATTAAACAACTTCTAATAATTGTATAAAAATGTATTTACAAAATTGTAATTATTTCATTGGGGGGGGTATTTGTTTATGATATTGGACAGATACGCACCAGCAGGACAAATGAGTCACCCCAGAACACCCCCCCCCCTCCTCCAACATGGGCTACAATGAGAAAGGCCTCCAGATGTCAAAGCATGATTACCTACTGATTTAAACTGCTGTTTCTTTCACCCACACATGATTCCTGAAGTGGCTTGTTCTCACAGAGGAGCAATCTGGCAATACCACAGGGAATGCGCGCCTGCTCTTTTCCTCTAAGCACTCTTAATGGACTCAGTGTGGGAGGCTCACAATGCCACTGCTTCTGCTGAACCTCCTGGTGAAAGATCTGTGGAATATGGGACTTTGTGGGCTTTGATCGATTACGAAATTTCACACCTGCTGTATCGGCTCAGGGTGTGGCTCAGGCTATGATAATCTGGTCGAGTGCTGGGCTGGGCTGTGTGCAGCCAGTCCCTATGGAAAAGGCAGGCGTGGCTAATTAGACTAGCGAGAGATTTCTGCAGCGAGAACTTCCACAGTGACAGGGTGCTTGAGAACAAAGCCTATGAGCTGTCAACTACAGAACAAGATGAAACTCTCCTTCAAAACCATAAAAAAAGACAGGCTGTCAAGTAAACACCCCTATCAAACACTCACAGTATTCCAGAAAATAGTAAATAATTACTATTGGTACTGACGTAACAAAGTCACAACAAAATGAAATGGCAAAGTGAAAATGTTAAAAGTATAGTGGCAGTTACATTGCTTTTTCTGTCGAGCCACCTCAAAGCACTGTACATGCGAAATGGAAAACTACTGCATTTAAAACAGCAATACCCCAGCCCCCGTTGTAATCTGTCCCAATTCAGATTAAAGTTAAAAGGTATGGCCGCTTGCATCCGTGTGTAAAACTGAAACATTCAGACCTGCATTCTGTATAATTAAAACGTAAGGAAATGAGGGCTCTTGCTAATTTCAGGTCTTGGGTTTATTTCTCTACATAATAAACTCTGCAGAACTGCCAACAGGAGAGTCTAACACCCAGGCAAGGGTTCTGTTGAGTGTTAAAGAAGATGAGTCATCCTGCAAATTGTGTGTTGTAACGTCCGTATAGATAAGATAGAGGATAGCAGGAAGTTGTGTAAAGCAATTATAGCAGGAGGTTGCATAAAGCTAAGATATTGCAGTTGATGCAACATTACTTTTGACGCAAACCACCCCCCACCCCCCACCCCCGATTATCCACTTTTCACATCCCCAGACTTTATCTCACACCAACAGTTCATAATCTAAACTCCTGTCAGTGTGAGGTATTCAAGTAATCTTAGAGGGCGTCAACCACAGGTCATGGAGGCCTCTACTCAGAACCTGGTCAGCATGGTTTAGATTAACAGTACAAGGCAGTATTGGTGTCAGTACAGTACTTACCTAAAGACTATCGTTGCTAGTCTGCCTGGAGGACAAACAAGGAGGAAAATCTGTAAAACAAAAGATGAGAACACACCATGAAAGACTGTCCAGTGATCCCAATAACAGAGGCCCAGGTGCCAGTGCTACAGCATCCTTTGTGCTGGGCTGGCAGCGATGATTAAAGTTACAGTACAGTATGAGAAAAACTTTAATTTGAAATGTTTGGGGAATTAAAGCATAGCCATGTTCCCAGACAGTCCCGCAGTTACGGTACCAATGTGGCTGTAAATACACTTTCAGTGAGGACAATAGCTGCCATGGAGTACCTGTTTACTGCATCAGGTCACAGATGAATACAGCAATTTTTGTTAATCTGAACCATGCATCTGTAGAAACCATATCAGAATTCTGTGCCGAGTGTGGAAAACATGTACAGCAGTGTTGGTACTGTTTATCCAAATAGTTATTTATAAATAAAATAAAATAAAATAAAATAAAAAATAATAATAATATATGCTGACTTTGGCAAAAGCCTGAAATAGAAATTAAAATAACTTATTACTTCGGGCTTTGCCCGGGCAAACCCACTGCTTCTCAGGAAGAGTCCGAATCACTCGCTCTGTTCTTTCATTCCTGTTCTGAGTGACAGACAGGCCTTTGGAACAATATATTAACATAAGAAACCCCACTGACACGTGCACATAAAAAGGACAGCGTTATTAATAATGTAATAACAATCAATAATAATAATAATAATAATAATAATAATAATAATAATAATAATAATAATAGTTGTATGAACTGTCCAATCAGAGAGATGGATGCAGTTACTGGGTGGAACATCAATGACTAGCTAGCTGATTCATGTTTGACAATGAATATGACAAGCAATCTAAGAGGTGGATACAGTACAATACAATAGAAATACATGGCTTGATCTGTAGTTACCAGAACATGCTCCTATAACTCAGTGTTTACTGTGTGAGTCATAGAAAGAAGCTTAATAAAACAGACAGTTTTGGTTATAACTTATGGCAAATAAGGAATTCTGGAAGCATGCAGGAATTCACAAGTGAACCAAGATTAAGGATAGTGTAAAGAACACACTTTACTAGATGAGATCCTCCGGGCCGGATGAGCTGGATGAGATCCTCCTAATAGTACTCAAAGAAATGAAAGAAGTCATTTACAAACCGCTAACCAAGATCATGCAGCAGTCTCTTGACACAGGGGTGGTACCAACAGACTGGAAAACGTAATACCGATCCACAAAAAGGGAAACAAAACTGAACCAGGTAACTACAGACCAGTAAGCCTGACTTCTATTATATGCAAACTTATGGAAACTATAATAAGATCCAAAATGGAAGACAGTCAACATGGTTTTAGGAAAGGGAGATCGTGTCTAACTAACTTGCTTGATTTTTTTCAGGATGCAACATCGATAATGGATAATTGCAAAGCATATGACATGGTTTATTTAGATTTCCAGAAAGCTTTTGACAAAGTCCCGCACAAAAGATTAATTCTCAAACTGAACGCAGTTGGGATTCAAGGAAACGCATGTACATGGATTAGGGAGTGGTTAACATGTAGAAAACAGAAAGTACTGATTAGAGGAAAAACCTCAGAATGGAGTGTGGTAACCAGTGATGTACCACAGGGATCAGTATTAGGTCCTCTGCTATTCCTAATCTACATTAATGATTTAGATTCTGGTATAGTAAGCAAACTTGTTAAATTTGCAGACGACACAAAAATAGGAGGAGTGGTAAACACTGTTGCAGCAGCAAAGGTCATTCAAAATGATCTAGACAAGATTCAAAACTTTGCAGACATATGACAAATGACATTTAATAGAGAAAAGTGTAAGGCACTGCACGCCGGAAATAAAAATGTACATTATAAATACCATATGGGAGATACTGAAATTAAAGAGGGAATCTATGAAAAAAACCTAGGCGTTTTTGTTGACTCAGAAATGTCTTCATTTAGACAATGTGTCGAAGCTATAAAAAAGGCTAACAAGGTGTTTGGATACATTGTGAAAAGTGTTGAACTTAAATCAAGGGAAGTAATGTTAAAACTGTACAATGCACTAGTAAGACCTCATCTTGAATATTGTGTTCAGTTCTGGTCACCTCGCTATAAAAAAGATATTGCTGCTCTAGAAAGAGTGCAAAGAAGAGCGACCAGAATTATTCTGGGCTTAAAAGGCATGTCATATGCAGACAGGCTAAAAGAATTGAATCTGTTCATCCTTGAACAAAGAAGACTACGCGGCGACCTAATTCAAGCATTCAAAATTCTAAAAGGTATTGACAATGTCGACCCAAGGGACTTTTTTGACCTGAAAAAAGAAACAAGGACCAGGGGTCACAAATGGAGATTAGACAAAGGGGCATTCGGAACAGAAAATAGGAGGCACTTTTTTACACAGAGAATTGTGAGGGTCTGGAATCAACTCCCCAGTAATGTTGTTGAAGCTGACACCCTGGGATCCTTCAAGAAGCTGCTTGATGAGATTCTGGGATCAATAAGCTACTAACAACCAAACGAGCAAGATAGGACGAATGGCCTCCTCTCCTTTGTAAACGTTCTTATGTTCTTATGTTCTAATATTTAGGTCTGCAACTGTTAAGATCAATTGAATAGACCCCAGTATGTTTATGCTCCTATCAAAGTCTATTTTGGAGTGGTTTCTCATGACTAATTCAGATTCAATACAGTAAAACAACCCCTAAATGATGAATTCCTCTAGTACTCACACTTGCTGTGCTCAGCATTGCCCACAATGCAGGTAAAGTGCAGTAGGTGTGTGTCACTTCTAGGAATGTAAGCTTCTCATGATAATAGGACAGAGACAGACTAAGGGAACACAGTCACACCCAGACTGTGTGTGTGATGGGCCGAATGGCTTCCTCTCGTTTCTAAACTTTCTTATGTTCTTAAATATTTATACTGCATTAGCGCTGCCACCATATTGCATACCAGGCTATACATCCTGTACAGCACATGCAGAGCACATGGGAGCCACAGTGTGACGCAGCAAAGAGAATGCAGAGTGAAAGTGGCCCCTGCAGAGTGGGGTTCATACAGTCTTCAGCCTGGCAAAAGCAGTACCACTCGTTTCCTGATTTCAGGCCCTTCTCATAAAACTGTACTATTTTAAATAAAGTCACATTTTGAATAATTAAATCATGTTTGCAGGTGACAAAAACAATGGTAACTATTTTAAAGTTGGTTAGACGTGTATTCTTTGATTCCAAAGAACTGTTCAACCTGAAAAAATATAGTTCAAAAACACGCACTTATATAAACAGACAAAAAAAAAATATATATATAGTCCAAAAACACGCACTTCCGTAAATAGGCGGCTTTTCTCCGCAATCAACAACTTTGCTTTTACCTGTTCTGTCAAATACATTTTTACAAGAGATCATGTGTATCTGCTTTGTTTCTTTATCAGTTTTTACTGAAGTTACAGGTATTTCCAATTGAAAGCAATCTTCTATCACAGATGACTACAGATAAAGGCACACACGTTCAATCCAACACAATAATTTGTTACACCAACATCTTTAACCTTTGAGATCTTTCAACAAAACAAAAACTGTAGTGTATTTTAAGTAACTTAATGGAGAATTTCATTCAAAATGCTTTTTATATCAATGGGCTGTTTCTCCTGAATGGGATCACAATTCAATGATTATTTTATAGGGAGAAAATGGGTTTCAGATGTGCATGTAATACAGTACACAGGTTGTGAATATTGAAATACAAATACCACTTAATATAATGAGGTTATTATATCCAAGTCACTGGATTCACACCACATAATCATGATAGTAATCACCCAGATTCCAGACTTTTGAATTGTGATCAATTTCAATTAAAAAATATTTTTTAAACAACACCATTACACTGTTCTTCCTGTTTTTTTCTCTGCTCACCATGATTCACATTTTGTTATCTCGTTGTTACTTTTATTAATTCGTTAACATTATTTACCAACCCAGGAAAAAAAAATTAAAAAAATCGATAGTTATTACCACTGACTCAGATTTAGCACGCTGCATGTCGACATTGCTTTTTTCACTACTTTAATGTGATTAATAAAATGTACCGGTAATTTTATTTTAAATATATGGTGCTTCCTTGTAACTTACTGTACCGAGCGCAGCAACAGTCTCAGGTCCAAACCATCAGTCCAGTGTAGATATATATATATATATACACTATTTACATCCTGGCTATGTGGCCTTAATTATACAACTAAATACTGATTTAAAATAAACTGCTGCTGATGTTGGCTCGTACAGCTCTATGCAAAGCAACATTTATTTATTTATTTTTAAAATAAAGAACCAAGATTTAAATTAACATTTGCAATTGAAACAAAACTGAAACTTTGATGCACTTTTTTTTTTGGGGGGGGGGGGGGGGGGGGGGGGGGGGGGGGGCGAGATTGGGCTGTGTTCTTCAATGAATAGGATATAGCCAGAATACTGGATACTAGGGTACTGTACTTGTAATTCTACTTTTATTCACAATCTCATTATTATTATTATTATTATTATTATTATTATTATTATTATTATTATTATTGCTAGTAGTAGTGACAAATACTGTAATAATAATCAAAAAATAAAATAGTACTAATATTATTAATAGTTTAGCTAATGCCTTTATCCAAAGTGACTTCCTTAACTTACACCAGCAGCTTATATTGTTTGTTTTGGATTGTCCTTTTAGTACAAGGCTTTGGACCCAAACAGGGTTGTTATAGCGAGGGTGCATTGTATTAAGTATTTGACTTATGTGTTTAATAGACGACACTTGCACATTTTAAGATAATGCGTGCACATTTGTTATTTCATTTTTGTTATTTTTCACGACCCATAGAGTTCAACATTTAACAGAGGGTATAAAGAAGTTTGGCTCACAATCCAATATCATCCCTTACAAAAAGTAACATACTGCAAGTATACTTGTGCCAAAATTGTCTGGTTTTAGTATACTATTGATACCATTATACTATCCTATTTTGGCACTTGCAGTATACAACTTTGTATATTCTTTTTGAAATAATGCAACACAGTTCTCAAATATTGGACATATCTTAGATTGTATCTTACTTCTCTTTTGCATGCCTGCATTACCTCTTGCAAGATATTCACCTCCAGATTCTGACAAATACTTTTAGAAAACCAGACGCAACTTCTGCTCTGGATGAAAAAGCTATAATGCACTGTGGCTGCCCGCCTATGTGGATAACTAATGAAAAACTAGTAGAAACTAACTAAAACACAAGTCTGGTAAAAACAAATGGAAATCTGGAAAAAGTATGGAATTTTGATGTTGAAAAAGTATATAATAACATAAGAAAGTTTACAAACGAGAGGAGACCGTTGCTAGTAGCTTATTGATCCCAGAATCTCATCAAGCAGCTTCTTGAAGGATCCCAGGGTGTCAGCTTCAACAACATTACTGGGGAGTTGATTCCAAACCCTCACAATTCTCTGTGTAAAAAAAGTGCCTTCTATTTTCTGTTCTAAATGCACCTTTGTCTAATCTCCATTTGTGGCCCCTGGTCCTTGTTTATTTTTTCAGGTCAAAAAAGTCCCTTGGGTCGACATTGTCAATACCTTTTAGAATTTTGAATGCTTGAATCAGGTCACTGCGTAGTCTTCTTTGTTCAAGACTGAACAGATTCAATTCTTTTAGCCTGTCTGCATATGACATGCCTTTTAAACCCAGAATAATCCTGGTAACTCTTCTTTGCACTCTTTCTACAACAGCAATATCCTTTTTATAGCGAGGTGACCAGAACTGCACACAATATTCAAGACGAGGTCTTACTAGTGCATTGTACAGTTTTAAAATTACTTCCCTTGATTTAAATTCAACTTTTTTTTTTTTTTTTTTTTCACAATATATCCGAGCATCTTGTTGGCCTATTTTATAACTTCCCCACATTGTCTCGATGAAGACATTTCTGAGTCAATAAAAACTCCTAGGCCTTCAATTTCAGTATCTACCATATAATATTTATAACGCACAGTAACTTACACTTTTCTCTATTAAATGTCATTGCCATGTGTCTGCCCAGTTCTGAATCTTGTCTAGATCATTTTGAATGACCTTTGCTGCTGCAACATTGTTTGCCACTCCTCCTATTTTTGTGTCTACAAATTTAACAAGTTTGCTTACTATACCAAATACCTAATACTGATCTCTATGGTACTCCACTGGTTACCTAACTCCATTCTGAGGTTTTTCCTCTAATCAGTACTTTCTGTTTTCTACATGCTAACCACTCCCTACTCCATGTACATGCATTTCCTTGGCATAAGATACCCTTAGATACTGTACCTATATTGAGTACAGTGTACTTTGTACAAATCACATTCCATAGGTCAATTATGGGCAACCTGACATTTTTTTTGGACAACCAAATGTCAACAATAGACTGCCCAAAGGGCAAGTACCATTACCAAAAGCGAGCCCTGCAGTACCTGTCATTGTCATGAGATAATCCAATAGCAGAGAGTACAGCAGTGAGAACTGAGACAACATAGGACACAAACGGGAGGCATTAAGCCAAACAAACTTGAAATGGGAGTTTCTGTGAACAAAATCAAAGCATCCCTGGTGGCCTGGTGGAAATGTTTATAACAAGTCAAATGGATACGTGAAAAGGAACTGTATCATGAATACTGTATTTCCAAAGATGAGGCTGTGAAATGGTGAATTTCAACAAGACATGACCTGTAATACAGCTTAATTGAGAGAATCATAGAACAGAGATTTGTACCAACTGTTAAGACACTGAAAGTGTATGGACTGCATTATTAACATGGCCAGAGAAACAATGTGGCACTGAAATGGTTAATATACATAAAATACCACCTGTTATGAAAATGTATTAAGAGTCACAAGACCGCCACACGATAGCCATCTTACAGAACGTCACAGGTGAAAGTAATGGGATGCCGCTAGATTCTGGCCAAGCTCAGCTTATATTTTTTTGAAGATGCGGCAGATTTGCAAACTCACACCTTCAAGTTTAGTTTTGTTTGAGATCCAGTACTTTACAAAAACCTGCCCATTTCTTCCTGAAAACCTGCCCAATCAGGAACATAATTTGTGACATCACAGTAATTATTTTGTGTTTTATGTGCTTCATTACCAGGTGTCCTAGGAATCTATTTGCTGCAGAATAACACGGAAAAATACGGATTGTCTATGCTGTCTGAGAATTTTTAGTTTTATATTTGCAAAAAACATAAAAGGCTTTTTTTGGTTGTTTGATAACCAAATAAATACACTTATCACATCTAATCATGAACACAGGCAATTCTGCTTTAAATAAACATACTTGTTCTATAAAACTGCTTCTGGTGAGCGAGGCGCACTGTCAGTGTCACATTCATGCTGAAACGTAGATTACTTCAGTAACCAGCGCATTTTTATTACTCAACAAGCTGTTTAAAAATGCTGAAAACGATACAAATCGCCTCCAAATATCAGATCAATTTTAGCCTTTTATTTGAATTGAGGAATGACACTTTCTTTTTAGTTTTATTTTTTTTTTTTTAAAATCAGCGAATTTCTGTTTTGTTTTTGTTTTTTAATTGTGAAAAACTAGGATTTCTGTTAATTACTAAACATTCACCTGAAACATGAATCAATCACTTCTTTTCTTTAATCAAATAAAACCCTTGAGAACATATTTTCATTTGCAATAACGCCCGTTTCCAGACGCACGTCATAGCCACAGATATTGACGCGTGTTATTTTTACAATGTTTAGCAACAGTGATGTAAACATTAAAGGTTGTGTATCATATAGCTTAGTATTTTGCTTAAAAATATTGTTAATACTTTAAAACTATTCAAAATATATCCAAATGTAATGCCCGCAAAAATGCTCAAAACTAGGCCAAAAATTAGGAACCCGTCTAAAGCCACTTTTTCACGCACAATACAAAAAATAGAAGCCCAACTGGGCATGAAGCCGCCCAATATGGCAACAGTGGCACTGTATACTGTGTGAATGGTTCAACAGCCTCTCGCAAAATATATTCCATGTTGTGTTAACACGAAGTGTATTTGAACAGAGTGGAGAAACACTTCCATGTCATAATCAAGACTTTAGCATATGTATGCTTTTGTTTTGTGTTTGGTACACCATCTGTGACACTGCGATCTGTACAATATTTGCCAGTTGATAGTATCTGGTTGATAGTATCATATACAGTGTGCCACAGATTCTAACATAGGAAATGACGGCAGCAACTCAATGTAATAATTATGCACATTTTGCAAACTGGATATACAGCTGCCTGTGCTCAAGTGCATCAAACGTAACACTGCAGTGTGTTAATGAGTAACAGATCAGCACATTATCACACTGCTTGTAGACAGAAATTTACATTAAAGTCAGACATTGTGTGTGCAAATAAAATATACCTTTTTAAAAATACATAAGATACAATGTGTAGAGCAGTGGTCCTCAACCCTCTTGCATTTCACAAGTGATTTCTTCAGAACTGCTGTCTTAAGACACAAACAATTACTTGCATTTCACAAATTATTTTTTCATTTTTCTACAATTTTTTTTTTTCTCCCCAATTTAGTCTTGTCCAATTATTATAATTTCTTCTAGGCTCAGCTCAGCTCACCACTACCACCTCTGCGCTGACTCGGGAGGGGCAAAGACTAACACACGCAGTTCTCCAAAGCATGTGCCGTTAGCCACCCGCATCTTTGCACACTGCAGATTCACCATGCAGCCACCCAGAGCGACAGTGTCAGAGGACAACGCAGCCCTGGGCAGTTTACAGGCAAGCACGCAGACGCCTGGCAGACCACAGGGGTTGCTTTTGCGCAGTGAGCTGAGGACACCTTGGCCGACCAACTGGATATATCAAATTGTGAGAAAAACGGGGTAAAATCAATTGATGCCCATTTTTAACATAATCGCATCTTCAAAATCTGTTCAGGAACTGTGCATTTGCTCAAAGCACATTTTGCAATTTGACTATATCGCTTTATTCAGAAAGAAAATAAGCTGTCTGTTCTTTTTTGTTTCATTCTTTGCTTGTGTGGTATTTTCCATTTTGCAATTTGAGCAAAATAGTTTGCTCAAAGACCAAAATAACATTTTCTTCTTTGATAATTTGTAAATACTCAAATCGCAAAACAATTATTTGTATCGTGAATGACTGAAAAAAATGTTTTTTTTTTTTGTTTTGTTTTTTTAAGAGACGGGCACCATTTTCACCTAAAGAGGTTGTATAACAAATCAGAAAAGCCATCCTGAGAAGGCCTTAATCCCGCATGTGGAAGCATGTATGTGTACAGCATTTAGCTTTAGATGGAAAATACAGACTGTGAAATACATAGAAGATAACAAATGATCATTCGTGGTATATCTTTTTTATTCCCCCATGGGAGGATAAAAAATGGCCAATAAAAATCACATATCACAAATGATCATTCAATATCATGTTTGTATCACAAGTATTATTTTTAAAATAAAGAGCAATCAAATTTGTACATTTTTTATATTAAATCAATTAATTCAGGCATTTGGCTCTGTCATAGTTTAGATCAGTTGTCTAGAAGATCCCACATTTATTATCTTTCAATGGTATGGAATTTCAGCTTAAAATATAATTACTTGATATCCATTTATTGCATTCTTCTGTAGCTTGACCTTGTGTGCACTCCCCTTTCTAACAATGCAAGTTTCCCTCGGATCCTGCTTGACATCACATTATTACTTTGCGAGACAAATATAAACGACTTATACAACTCTCAAAACATGAAGTCCGCATCTATAGTGGTCTCTGAATACAAATCTTTGCAAAATCACTGACAAACGGTTAAATTTGACACAAAGAATCACAGAGTACAGTTGTGTACCAAATATGAAGCCAATATCTCAAAATGATAGGTTGTCAAAAAAACAAGAACATTTCCACAGCCCTGAAAATTAGCAGATAACTTAGCAATACAGACTGATTAATACAATAAGCTCCTTCACTGGGATACTTCCTTATCAGGGCATTGTTAAGAAAGTACTGTACTGTGTATTAACAAGGTTTTTAGTAAATATTGACAAGACAATCAAATTGTGTTATACAGTGCACACATTTGTGTTTACAATTTCTACTGTAATTATCCTCTTAATCACTGAGCGCAGGTGAGTTAACACTCAAAGGACCAGAGATTTACTCACAACTAGAAGCCCCGCAGCAGTCTTTCTGACGGCTGTATTCAAAACACTGTAAATAGTATAACAAAAAGGAGAAACAGTCGGACGTAATTAATTAATTTATTTTTTTAAATACGTGTGACACAAATATGATGAGTACTGGTTGTAAATTTCCCTTCCGACCTGTGAGGGCACCAAGAAGCATTTCCAGGGTCCTGAAGTCGGTCAGTCTGGAAGAAGGTGAGACTCCGTTGCAGGAGCGTATTGACCCGGAAGATAAACGATGTGGCAGCTGCAGGCAATAGAGACAGCTGCAATCGTTTACCAAGAGGCATCATGCGTGATAGCATAAAGGGGCCTGAGAATCGTAAATCTTTTCCTTTGCTTTATTTACAACATATAACCCAGGAGGACCAGTGCAGTAAATAGTACAATATCGCGATACCCATGTTTACTGTTTAGGGCTGCAAATCCCTGTTAATGTCCTCTGTGTTTTATGCATCACTGTGTATAACCAGAGCTTTTTATTTGATTGCCAGACCAGAATTACAAACAATAAAATACACATTTTCATTCCAGATTACAAATCTGTCTGCTTTATTCCTGCACTGCATCACCTCGACACCTGTTAATAATCAGCAGCCACTTTGCCACAATATGTCACATAAACATCTGGACAACCGAAGCCTATATCTATATATATATATATATATATATATATATATATATATATATATATATATATATATGAACAGTCTAAGGCTGTTCACAATCAACACAGATAATGCGCTTCTGCACGCCGCCTTTCTGCACAGGGCACAGCTGTCCGTAGTTTTATTTTTATTGCACTTGCCCAACCTGGCATTGGCGTCTCTTGTGGCTCTCAGCAGGGTTGCCAGCTTCAGCTGTGGGTACACGCTTGGCAGTCTCCCACTGTTCCAAATGCTTCTTGCAAAGTTCCTGTGCTAACTGTAAAATATATTATCTCCTTGGTAAATTCTTCTCTGTGCATTCTTTGTAAAGTACCCAGGAGCTGATGGCTGCTAGGTCCAACACATTGTAAAACACCTGAACAGACCACCGTCGGGAGACAGCGTTCACGGAATACTTCAGTGCCATCTGATCCAAAACATCAACTCCATATTTTGTTGGGTTGTAAAACTTCACGGTCTCTTATTTATTTTCACAAATCCCGATGCTAATTGACTGACCAAAGCAGCGCAAATAAAAGTAGAATATTGTTCTGTATAATCAAAATACAATTGTTTTCTGTGTGGCCGTCAATGTGGCTGCTCCTGGGGCTTTTAGGTATAATGTAATATATTTCCTTTATTTCTGCACTCCCACGTTTCATGCTTTGTGAGAATATTTAATACATATGGACAGAAAGGTACATAAACGCACAGCCCCATATGTGTTACATGACTGGAGAAAATTACATTTTAAAACCAAAAACCGCCAAAATGACTGCTGCGGGGCTTTTAGTGTTAATGGACAAGTAATGGACTGTATGTCAACCACGCCACCCCCTAAACCCAAGTAGATACCCTGGTACTATGCTAAATACTAAAAGAAACGTGACAAACACTGAAGACACTGAAAGACTTCTAGTCAAAATGTTTGTCAAGTGTTACGTTTCTTTTAGTATCTCAACTTAGCTCTATTGAGTGTTAGTAGTTACGGATGATGTGACAGGCTGGAGTTGCTGTGACGTCAGGCCAAATGCAGGAAAAATAACACGCGCAAGGAACTACAGGGCAAAAGACACGCTGTGAGCCGTTTATTCAAATACAAAAATAAATAAAAGGTTCCAACAAAAAACACTGCTCACAGAGCAAAATAAATGGTCAAACAAAAACAAATCTCACACACAAAACACAGGTCCAGCTGGGCAGTAGCCTTCATGGATCCTCTATATTTTTAACATTCTCCTCTTGCTCTCCCATTCCTCCTCTGAACAAACACACGGAGTGCAGAGAGCTGCTTGGCTGTATACAGTGGCCAAGGGGTTTAACTAGCTAGTAATTATTCTATTACCCCTCGGGAACAATCTGCACGAGTTTATTAAATTACTTCCGGAAAAACATGTTTCAAAATAAAAACAATAACAAAAACACACGGCGCTTCGACCGTCACATATAAATGCAACAAATCATAATAAATAAACACAAATATGACAAAGGGGCAGGGGGGGGGGGGGGATGACCCTGTTCTAAAAATAAACAAACAATACATTTAAACAGCAGAGCTTTCCTACTGCCCTGCTACAGATGACCTAATAAAATCAGTGGGGTACAGGTTGATCAAATCAACCACACAGCAAGTGAACCAAACCAAAATGCCAAACAAACCAGCACTGCTATACCTCTTTCAGACAGACTCTGTCTGGTTGGTTTGCCAAGTAAACTGTGTTGATCACACACTAGCCTAAATGTGGATCAAAACACACTCATTGGGACCATTAATAGGAGTTGTCATGCAGTTAAAAGGGATGAAGAATGGGATTGAATGCTCAAGCTCCAGATCATTCCAATAATATACTACAGGCCTACAGTACTTGCTTCAGTGTGTTTTGAAAGCCATTCTTACTGGTTCCCTGATCATGCTATTGTCTCTCCGTTCTCCCTTCCAGTGTGCAGGAGAACCCTAATCCCAGAAACCACAACAGAGTGTAACTTGATACACATCTTTCACAATACAAAGAAAACATTGCAATTCCAATATTCTCTCCGAGCCGCAGCTATTGTTGCTTTAATCCACTCGTCAAACGTAACAAACATTAATTAGTTAGAAAAAAGTGGCAAGTTACTTCTTGGCTAAGATGCATTAAATCCAGCCCTTGTGGCATGTTTCCGAGTCTGGAACTCAGATCCCTCTCGACTGCTCCCGCGCCATGCTGGGGATCCTGATCGGGGCTGATCGGGGCCGGCAGTGCCACAATCCCCTTGATAAAGCAGTTCTGATAAAGGTTACACTCTGAAAGGGCCACTCTGGATTATGTGTCATATCCTTCCTGAACTTCAACAACAAACACATACTGTACTGCTGCTGAAAAAGCCCTCCCCTGGCTCTCCTAAAGAAATATTTCTGAATGGGTGCATTGAAACACAACAAAATTAAATAACTGGACATGGGGCCCTGCTTGGCAGGCACTGTACTGCAATAAGAATGAATATATGACTCACAGACAAATCAAAAACAGGATTTATAAACACACTTTAAATCTTATTTTGTGTTGTTCATCTTGTTTACTGTACAGAGTAAATTATGAGGATACTGTCTAACCCATGGTCCCATTGCTGACTTTGACCGTTATAGCAATATTTTGTTCTAAATACCATGTGTGAATTGACTAACAGCACTTGTCTTCCTTCTGAGTCAGTGTGACTAACCTCTCCCCTTTGAAATTGTACTCTGTTTACAGTCAACGACAGCTAATGCTCTTGTAAATAGAGTGGAGGCACTGGCAGGCAAATACATGCAGTGGAGCAACATGTACCCTCGACACGTGTCGATAGAGCGGCAGTGTCCATCTCTGGTTGATAAGACGACAAATGCTAACTAGGGTCATGAAAGCACTGCTTGACCTTCATCATACATACATTCTCACCAGTACCTCCATTCTCAGCCACTGCTCTTTTTGTTTCCTGGAAAGTAACCTGGACAATTGACAGGGGCATGCATTCATTTATTTCGAATGATTGGCTGATCAAACATTCAGGAAACAATCAAGTCTGTGGATGATGACACAGTTCGCACTTAAGCAGAACTCCCTGTCTGTCATTGTACTAATCCTGTGATTAAAGAGCTACCTGTTAATGTGGATTAAATTGGAATACAGCTGATCTTATACTGACATTATTGGAATGGAACTTGCATTTAGCCTCTTTCTTCCACACAGAATGTGTTACTCAGCTGGTTATCCTGATCTCTTAAGGATCAAAGTAATGCCACAGGAAATGCCAGGATTGTGGGGCGCTACCCAGAGATTCACCCTCCCATCCTGTCTCTTTTGCCAAACCTGGGGAAAGGTGGGATGGGATGTATATAGATCTGTGTTCTACACTTACTTGCTATTACATTCTGTTATAAATTATAAAAACTGTACAGCATGTATAACCAATGAGAAATTTCAGGCAATCTTTATAAAGCATGTCGTTCAAACAACAACACTAGTGTACCAGTGGCAAACTGAAGTGTACTGCATTCACAAGGCGAATGAATGCCTCCTTGTCCAAAAACGTGCATAGATTTTTTTTTTTTTTTATAGACAGAGAATTGACTCAAATCACACATACCTGCAACATTGTGACAACATGGCAAGGGTTCAGCAGGTAGATCAAAGTCTTCGTGGCAAACTTGAACCCGAGTTCCACGCCGAATGTGAGACACAGCGCTACCAGCAACAGGTTCTTCCCGAAGCTTTCCTCTTTCTTGTGTTCACACGCCGCCTTTGTCATTTCTTTCAGTTCTTTACTCTGCTGGATTTTCCTCAGTGCTATTACGATTTCTATGGCGGATGCGAAGATGATAAAAATACTCTCGACAAGCCGCTGTTTGAAGGGGAGAAACGCCGCGCACTCGGGCCCCCCATTTCCCTCGAACTTGGGGTCTACGCCCCCGTAGACCCAATCCAACAGGCTGTAGATGGAATACCTGCTCATGTTCCGCTTCTCGTCTTGAAGATGTGCACAAGACAGCAGGGACGCTATTTCATTAACTTCCTGGCGAATCATCAACTGCAAAATTGAACTTTTTTTGTTTTGTTTTGTTTTTTATTATTCCGGTATGGTGGTAAAAAACAGGCATACACTAACGGTTTGAATTAAGATAGACCATTTAAATTGGACTGTCCAAACTTATATTTTGACGGTGGGGAAAAAGACAGTTGTACAAAACACACACAAAACATGTTTTGTAAAGCCTTCACAATCAACACAAATATATTATATATATATATAGTTTAATATATATATAATATATATATATATATATATAAAATATATTCAAGTTCGCTCCCTAAGTAATATAATTATTGCACGAGAAGAACTGTGGTCTCCACGTTATCAAAAATGTACAAATAATACTGGATCAATACAATTCATAAATAATAAATATAAGTAGTGACAGCACGATCTAGCATAACGTGGCTGACGTAAATCAAGTTCAAACCACAAAGTGAAGAAATGGTAACTGAAAAAGGCCCTAGATTTGAAATCCGACCTTAATTAACGCAATGCTGTGGTGCACAACACAAATGCTAGAAAGCCCACTTCAGCGCGTTTAATGATACTGACAAATCCGTGGTCCGTATTAATATATATAAGTACACCGCCACCATCATCTCGCTACTTTCTCACCAGTCTGTCCTACCGGAAGTAAATACGAATTGTTCAGTTTATTCCCACATGCATATTCATACACCTCTTGCCGAAATGGACAAACGACAACCTGATTGGATGACTGCGGTTACTGAGCCCGCCTCTTCCACATGTTAACTGTTTGACTACTGGCTATTTTGGCTGCTGTATTACGTTGGACTATTGCGTTAATATGCTTCTTAGAATTCGATGCGGAACGCCTCGTCGTTTAAATTGACTAGGAGAGTATGACACCGTTTATTTAAATAATTGATTCGAGATTTCCACATTTTCATAAGGAAGTTTAGCTTCCCTGTGCTCTAGAAGTTTGTAGTAAATTAGTCATATATTGTGCCTCTGACTGTGAGAGAACTTTTTTTTTCGGTATGAAGAACATATTATTAAATGCCCGGTGTACCTCAAATAGGACAGCACTATAGTATTGTGCTTATGGGAAATGGGAAGTTTGGGTGTATATACTGTATATACAAATTCTTTTCAACAAGACTAAGGCTGGGGATTGTATTGTCCGTAGGGTTGCCACCTGACCCCATAATTCTGGAACACTGAGACAGAACAGGATTTTGAAGTTGTCTTTAAACTGAAGGAAATCAACATGTGAATTGAGCCCTAAACCTTTGCTAAATTGATTCTGGCGATTAACTATCTCGAGGCAGCATGACAATACAATAATAGCTTTCAACAAATGAAATAAATAAGTACATCATCAATATTTATTTTATTAATAATTTTAAAAATATATATTTTAAAGTTTCTTTATAATTTCTAATAGTATATCACCTTCTCCCACTGAAATCATTAATACTGAGCAGGTGTTCGCTATTTCTGACACCAGACAGCGTGAACACTGGATCAGTGTTGTTATTTAATTGGGAGAGTCGATATAAATTAGGGTTATATATTACTAATTAATAGGATATAAATAGCATCTTTTAAATATTGAGAACTGCAATATCATTTTGTACAAAATAAAAATAAATATCTTGAATAAACCTACACACGTTTATTCAAGATGCTTTTAAAAAAAGATTGTCCTGAGTTGTAAGAGTCAAGACTGGTACAATATTCAAGGCAGTGTTGTCATTGGCAGTCCTGAGTAAACATGTTTTTGAAGTGAAGTGGAAATGTCATATCCAGTCATCCAGCAGTGGTAGTAAGTGGATCATATGTTGGGTACCACATTTCCTGTGGGACAGACTGCTCATTAAAACCTTTTGCACATTTTTTTAAGAGGAAACGACTTTCTAGTAACGAGAAATACACTCTCCACCCCAGTCTTGCCCTAAACCATTTGTTGTTGCATCTATTGTGTCACTTTCGAAAATCATGCTGCCTGCAGTTGCGTTTATGGCAGTAAAGTAATCAATACAGTAATCAATACTTAACGTTTCTGAAACTGAGCTAAAATTGTGGAAATCATAGCATTTACCCAGCTCTAACAGTACGGTTATATTATGTAAAGAAAATAATAACTGCACCCACAGCAGCACCCCCTGGAGGTTACTCTAAACAACACCTCTCTGTGTAAACATTCAGGGTGTTTCTCTCCATTTCTTTAGTTGAGAGCAGTCTGACCCGCCCTCGTGTGGCTATTGGTTTGATTGAAGGCAGTCTACCTCGCCCTCGTGTGCCCATGGGTTTGGTTGAAAGCAGTCTGTCCCGCCCCCGTGTGGATTACTGATCATGCAGATTTTTTGCCATACTGTTTTTTTTTTTGTTTATTATTTAGATGTCAACCAGCAGTTTAGTAACTAATTAACTACTGTATGTTATTCATTGTGTATGCTTTTCATTTCAGTGGGCAATGAGATGTCATATGAAAGCTCACTGAAATGAATAGCACGACCGTCCTTTAAACGTATTATTCTTGTTTTAAATTTGAAATGACCTCATATAGCCATTGTTTAATCACCTGTTGTGCTAGATTGCTTAAATAGCAATGTAGAGGTATACACAACAAAACCGCGTCTTACTACATTAACATCTTTAAAAAGGTGCTTTTAAACCCATTTCAGTGATCGTCATTGAGTTGATAATAACTGGAGCTGCGATGTTTGATGAACATTTCTTGTTGACTTTTTTTTTTTTTATTAGTTAAGAAATAGGTTACTGCATATTAAATAGCCATTTAAAAAAAATGCATAATTTGTTTTCATGTTAAATCTTATTCCTGGTTAAAGAGCATTATTATTATTATTATTATTATTATTATTATTATTATTATTATTATTATTACACAATTTACTGGAGAGTTGAGCTTTGGCGCCCCCTATTGGTAATGATTATTAAAAATGTAATATTGTAGTTTAGCGCAGACAACGCGAGATTTTGAGCAAGGTTTTTCACTCCTGTAATTGGTAAAAATTGATTTTTAATTAAATTGTTTTTCACTGAAAGAGTCCCCCATCGTTATCCTTTATTGTTCAATCTAATTTGTTGAAAGACAAGCTAAAAGAGGACACTAAGTAGACACTACACTATTTAAGAGCACATATAAAATGGTGCTCAGCTAGTCCCCATTGTGTCTTGTTCAAAGCCATTTTGGTAGCATGTGATAAAAGACACTTATTTTACACATAAAAAACAGCCAAGTGGAAACATGATACCGGAGCTTACATCAGTTCCCTTTCAAGTGGAATGACAACCATTACTGAATAGGAAGAGCTCTCTCTGACTGTCAATCACTGAGCACATATAAAAAAAAAACTGCCCTATCAGGGCCCTGGTGTGAGGAGGAAGTCCCTCCCACCTCCTGCTGAAGAAGGTCATCCTCACAGTAGCATATCGCCATTTTCTCTCTCACTCCACTGAGACAGGTCACAGATTGCATCATGCTTTCTTTGTTCTGGAAATGGTTTCGAGCTCACAAATCCATACACACAATAAGCTACACTTTTGAGTGTTTTCAGATTGCTCATTGCCTGAGTCTGATGTCAGTAGTTTCTACTGATTAGAGTTGGTTTCGACCTTTCTATTGAGATTGGCAAGCAGCCATTATTCTATTTCACTAGCTTGTTTAGTTAAAATTACCATTGATAGACCTATTGTGGTGCTGTAGGCTGACCACGTGGGCTCGCAGCGCCGTCCTCTATGCCGATTTACTCGGCCTCAGCTACCTTCCAGCTTGGGCCTATGTGCCCCTCTCAAGCCTCAGGCTCTCCTAGCACAGCCGCGCTTCCCTTCGACGCCGACGGCGATTGACTCAGCTACATCAACATGGCATCGACCACGCTCTCCTCGGCGCCTACCCTGACGTTGATTAAACTCGGCACCGGTCAGAACAGTTCGGCACCGACTGCTCTCTTCCTCAGCACCTAACTCGGTGCCGATTGACTCGGCACCAACTGCTTGGCACCGACTGCGCTCTTCCTCAGCGGCGACGCCGATACACTCAGTATGGAATGACAGTGCTTTGCTCGGCACCGACACTGATCGGTGCACCCACGACGCCGACACCGCCCTGCTCCATGTCAGTGCGCTCTGCTGGGTTCCAACAGTGTGACCAGTGCGGCAAAGCTCCCCAGGCAAGATGAACATTCCTCCAGTGTCAGATGCCTAGGGCCAGGCCACGCAGCCAGAGTGCTGGTGGGTGAGTTGGACTGCTCTTCCTGCCGAAAGTTCTCTAAACGAACAAAGGGCAGCCTTCTCCCCAGCGGATTCTCTCTTCTCGGGGCAGGGGAGAATGAGATCGGTGGTTCAAGGCCCTTCCCAAAGGTCCTCTAGAACCCCGCCTGCCACTGTGACCAGGGAGCTCCTCGATATCCCTGGGTCACCCTCACCCTCCCCACCACCGGTGCAGAGGCGTAGGCATCCCTCCGTGGAGGCGAGATGGTCGCCGCCTAGGCAACACCGCTTGAGGGGGTGTTCCCCAGGAGGTAGGCAGTCACCGAAGAGGTACCGCTTTCCTTCCCCACTTAGGCACAGGCGCTCTCCATCTCAGTCGCCACAAAGACGCCAAAGTTCGGCTGAACGGCAGCTCTAAGAGCTTGCAGAGATGGTGAGGGCCCAGCAGACCATACTGTGTGTCTATATATATATATATATATATATATATATATATATATATATATATATATATATATATATATTTATAATAATATATACTCGAACGTACGTTTCAACGTTCTATACAATACGTTCTATTTTTTTTTTTTTTTCTTAAAAATATTTCCCAACATAAAACCAATGTCACCTTACAATAATTGATTTTGAGTTTAAGTTTTTTAAAATAAAATATCGAACAGAACGAAATTTCAATATATCATTTGTAATTCAGTAATATGAGAGAATTGGTCAGGGGTCTGAACACTTTTGCAAGGCAATATATAGCGAGAGAGAGAGAGAGAGAGAGAGAGCGAGAGCCTATAGAAAATCTAGACCCCCTTTCAAAATTTTTACCTTTTGTTGCGTTATAGCCTGGAATTAAAATGCATTAAAATAGTTTTTAATTTTCATTTATCTACACATCCTACCCCACAACTTCCAAGTGAAAAAAAAAAAAAAACTGAAACAGCTTGGTTGGATAAGTGTCCATCCCCCTTGTAATAGCAATCCTGAATTAGCTCAGGTGTAACCAATCACCTTCAAAATCACACACCAAGTTAAGTGGCTTCCACCTGTGTTAAATTGTAGTGATTCACATTATTTCAGGATACATTCAGTAGTCCCTGTAGGTTTCCCCTGCTGAGTAGTGCATTTCAAAGCAAAGACTCCACCATGAGCACCAAGCGCTTGCAAAAGAACTCTGGGACAAGGTTGTTGAAAGGCACAGATCAGGGGATGGGTATAAAAAAATATCTGTTCACAAGTTTTGGGAGACTGTTAAAAACTGAATGCAAATAATTGTCAAATTTGCAGACAAAAATAGGAGGAGTGGCAAACATCATTGCAGCAGCAAAGGTCATTCAAAATGATCTCGACAGCATTCAGAACTGGGCAGACATATGGCAAATGACATTTAATATAGAAAAGTGTAAGGTATTGCATGCAGGCAATACAAATGTCCTTTATAAATACCATATGGGTGATACTGAAATTGAAGAAGGAATCTATGAAAAAGATCTAGGAGTTTATGTCTATGGCCAACAAAATACTCGAATATATATTGAAAAGTGTTGAATTTAAATCAAGTGAAGTAATATTTAAACTTTACAATGCATTAGTAAGACTTCATCTAGAATATTGTGTTCAGTTCTGGTCACCTCGCTACAAAAAGGATATTGCTGTTTTAGAAGGAGTGCAGAGAAGAGCGACCAGAATTATTCCTGGTTTAAAAGGCATGTCATGTGTAGATAGGCTAAAGTAATTGAATATATTCAGTCTTGAACATCGACAACGCCAACCCAGGGGACTTTTTCGATCTGAAAAAAGAAACAAGGACCAGGGTTCACAAATAGAGATCAGATAAAGGGGCATTCAGAAGAAAAATTGGAGGCACCTTTTTACACAGAGAATTGTGAGGGTCTGGAATCAACTCCCCAGTAATGTTGTTGAAGCTGACACCCTGGGATCCTTCAAGAAGCTGCTTGATGAGATTCTGGGATCAATAAGCTACTAGCAGCCAAATAAGCAAGATAGGCTGAATGGCCTCCTCTCGTTTGTAAACTTTATCATGTTCTTATAAGATGGGTTGGAGGGTTCACTAAGCAGTCTCTATTCAGCAGGGCGGTGTGCCATCAGTTTTATCTACACTTTTCCTTTTCCAGTAATGCACATACACTGCCTGTTTATCACAGTAGGGCACAGTGCCCAGACCAGACATCCTCCCTCCCCAACAGGGATTAGCAGCAGGTCTTGAGGAACAGTTCTGCTCATATTTACAAGCCTTACATTTATAGAAGGGCAAAAGGATAATCGCAGAAACAAAACTACAGTTTATAAATCACGTGAAACTCAAATGAATTGGACTTGAAATGCGGGTTTCTAATATTTGAAGACATGTACGATTTCCTAGTGTTGTATTAGAGCACCTGTATACAGAAATATCACTTCCTTTAGTAATCTAATGCAGCGCTCTGATTGGTGTACGTAATGACGACAGCATCACTTATTACGTACTGTACAATGCTACCTGGTACCTAATCATGTCCTGTGCTGTATGTTTAAATACTGAAATTGTGAAATTGACCAGTAACCAGGAAGCAGTTGCAGCATTGGTTAATCTAAAGTGTTGTATTAGAAATCCCAGTAAGAAAACGAGAGACCGTTAATAATGCTGTAACCAGTGGTGATGAGAGGTACGAACATGGACTTAAAGCCTTTGTTAGCTCTTTTTAAAAGCAAAACAGATAAAACATAACCCTGGTTCCCTGAAAGACAATGACAACCATTACCGAATGGGAAGAGCCTCTCTGCCTGTCAATCACTGAGCATATATAAAAAAGCTGCCCTATCAGGGCCCTGCTGTGAGGGGGAAGTCCCTCCTACCTCCTGTTGAAGAGGGACATCCTCACAGTAGCACATCACCATTTTCTTTCGAAAACAGAGGTCAGCTGGGGACACAACGTCAAAGGGAAATTAATGGTTGTCATTCTCTTTCAGGAAACCAGGGTTATGGTAATAACCTAACGTTTCCTTTCAATTCGAATGAATTGAAAAGTACCAAAGCTGTCGTGGCTCCAGATTACCGATAGTACAGCCCCACGGCAATAGCATCAGAGCCCACATGACACCTAAGGGCATGCCACCTGCAAAACTCTAGAGCTCAGAGAGGGTCTCGCTCGGTTTGTAACATCAAGGCGGTAAAAACGCACAAATGCCTGACTACCTGTCCATGTAGCAGCATTGCATAACTCATCTAAGGAGGCGCCATGAAGGAAATCCCACGAAGTTGCCTGGCCCCTGTTAGAATGGGCCGTAATGTCTCCCGGTAGCGGGGAGTCCGTCTGTTCATACGCCAAGTGTATCGCATCTGTCACCCAGTACGCTAGACGTTGCTTCAATAGGACCTGACCTCTAGAGCGGGACCCGTAGCAGACAAACAGCTGGTTGGACTGTCTCCAGGACGCCGTCCTAGCCAAATAACAGTGCAGAGCCCGAAATGGGCATAGCATGTGTTGTCTACAGTCCTCCTCTGACTCGTGCGGGGGAGGTCTGAAAGTTTCCAAAACTTTCCAAAAATGTTATCCACAAGTAATTCCAGTGACATGGCATACTGATATTGCTGCCAGGTATACCTTCAAAGTGGATGCTGATTTTCCTGTGTCAAACAAGTGTTGTAAGAAGGTTAATATCATCTCACTTGGGCAAGTCACAGGATCGTGACCTTTAGTAAGGCACCAGTCTTGATAAAATTTTCATTTATATGAGTACTGGGCTCTAGAGCTCGACGTCCTAGCAGACTGTAGTGTCTCTACTAATGCATCTGGCAAACCTCATCTAAATAGACGGCTCCGTTCAACGGCCAGACCCGGAGCTGGGTTGGGTTCGGGTGCCTCCCTCTGCTTGGCTCAGGAGGTCCGTGCACAGCGGGAGCTGCCACGGCTGATCCGACAACATGTTGGAGAGGAGAGCAAACCAGGGGCGACTCGGCCATCTGGGTGCAACCAGCAAAACCTGTGCTCTCTCCACCCTGATCCTCTCTAGTGTCAGGGGTAATAATGGTAGCGCAGGGAACGCATACATGAGCCCCTGTGCCCAGGGGTGAGCTAGCACGTCTACTCCCAGGGGGCCCCTGTCTCTCTCCATGGAGAACCATAGAGGGCAATGAGTGGACTCGGCTGTTGCAAAGAGGTCGACTCGTGCCTGTCGAAACCTCTCCCAAATCTGTTTCACCACTTGAGGATTCATCCATTACTCCAAACTGTCTGGAGCTCTCCTGGACAGGAGGTCTGTTGCCTTGTTGTCCACATCGGGGATGTGAACTGCCCTGATGGAATGCAAGTTTGTGTGCGTCCAGGACAGGAGTCTGTGTGCTGCATGGTGAAGGCCTGGTGAGCGCAGGCAGCCTTGGTTGGCAACTGTTGGCAAAAATGAGACAACACCAGGTTCACTGCTTGCAGCTCTTGGGCATTTATATGTGCTTGTTGCCAATGTCCCTTCCACTGACCTCTTATTCCTCTCCCATTTCAAACCGCTCCCCAGCCCGGGCTGGAGGCATCTGTACTGATTACTTCCCTTCTGTGAGAGGATCCAAGGGGAGACCTGAGGCGTAGATTGCCAGGACGGAGCTACCACTCCAGTGTCTTCTGGCATTGTCTGGACACTCGCACCAGCCGGTACCGATCTCAGACTGGGTGCACCTTGAGCATATTTAACCAGGCTTGAAGCAGGTGCATTCTCAATAGTCCTAGTGGAAGGATTCTTGAGGCGGCTGCCATCAGCCCCAACAACCTTTGATATAACTTGACCTGTAGGAGAGCGTCCTCTCTGAATAGGGAGAGTGTGGCCTCCAATGACCGAATCCTGTCTTCCGACAGTGAGGCAAGCATTCTTCCAGAAGACTGTGGACTGAGACGGTATGAAGTTGCTCTTCTGTTGATGTATTGAGAGCCTTAACTTCGTCACATGATCTATGACCTGTTTTGTGTGCATCTCTGTGTGTGCTTTTGAATGCGTGCAAACTAGCCAATCGTCCAGATAGTTCAGGATCTCTAGGATATAGTTCAGTAACTCTTTCCTGCAGCCTCTCTGTCAACTGGTTCTGGTAGGGCACCAGTATGGCCATGGCATTTGCTGCTCGGATCGACAGCGCTGCCGATGTGTAAGCCTTTTTGAGCATTGCATCCGTTGTCCTGCAAGTTTGGACGGACAGGTTGGGTCCTTATCCCCCTTGGTGAAGGTGGAACCTTGCACCAAAACCGTGACCGTGTCCCCGATAGTGGGGAATGTGCCTAGGCTTGCTTCTTGGGCTCCTGCAGTATGAAGCAGAGACTCTCCTGTTGTGGAAGCTGAGGGTGCAGATGCTGGGTTGCTCCAGGAGGAGCACACCAATTCCAGGAAGTCCTGGCATAAAGGGAGGGCATGCTGTGGCTGCCCTTTCTGTTGGAGGAAGCAGTTCCCCTTTCCCTCTTGTTCTGCCAGACAGGGAACGTCCGTGGCTGCAGCTGCACGCTGCATTATTAGGAACTCTTCCCTCTGCGACACATGCGGCAAGGTCGGTAAGTAGCCCCCACTGTGGCCTGCCCGATGGAGGTGGCTGGGTCTGAGATGTCAGATCTGGATACCGTGAAGGACAGCTCACCTGGGCTAGGGGGTCTAGGCAGAGGGGATGGAGATCGAGACTGTGGGGGCTGTGGCTGCCCGGTGGTAGGGGGCAGCCTGCCCTGTGACTTTATTAGGGTCTCCAGCATGGTCTGCTGAGCCCTTACAGTCTCTGCTAGTTCCACGAAGCGCCACTCAGCCGAGCTTGGGTGCCTTTGAGGCGACTGTGACGGGAATCATCTGCGCCTGCGTGGAGAAGGGGAGCGGTGCCTGAGCGGTGACTGCCTGTCCTCTGGTGAGCATCCCCTTGAGCGGTACCGCCTTGGCAGTGACCATCTCACCTCCCCTGAGAGGTGTCTGCACCTCTGTACCGGTGGTGGGGAAGGGGAGGGTTACCCAGATGAGCTTGAGAGCTCCCTGGTCACAGTATCAGGGGGGATCCTGGATGACCTCTGTGGAGGCTCTTGGACCACTGATCTCATTCTCCCATGGCTGGAGGAGAGATACTCTGCTGGGGAGAGGGCTACTCTCCGTTGCTTAGTTCTCCTCGAGAACTTCTCACAGGGAGAGCAGTCCATCTCACCTGCCAGTGCTTTGGCCGTGTGTTCTGGCCCTATGCATCTGGTGCAGGACCGGTGCTCATCTTGCTTTGTCAGCTTTGCTGCGCACAAGTTACACTGTTGGAACCCAGTGAAGGACCTAGCTGACTGGACCGACATGGCTTTGCAGGTGAAGCTGCTGTGCTCAGTGCCGAGAGTAGGCGGTCGGTGCCAGGCTGTAGATGCTTTAGAGCGGTTCATCGGTGCCGAATTAGTCGGTGCTGGGATCAGCATTGAGGCAAGTGCTGTCGGTGCCGAATCAATCACCACTGAGGTCGGTGCCGACGTGTAGCGCAGTCGGTGCCGGGCTGTAGACAGCCTCGAAGCTATTCACCGGTACTGAATCAATCAGTACCAGAATCGGCATCAAAAAGAGCGCAGTCAGTGCCGAAAGGTCAGTGATGAGTCAATCCGTGCCGAGGTCAGTGTCAGCTGTAGACAGCTCCGAAGAGGTTCACCGGTGCTGAATCAATCGAGGAAAGTGCTGTCGATGCCGAACAGTTGGTGCTGAGTGGACCTGTTCCAAGGTCAGTGCTAATGGTAGGCAAGGTCAGTACCAGGCTGTAGGTGGAGCCGAAGATGTTTACACCGGTAAACACTGTTTTTCTCAACCTCGTGATCGGCGTGAAAAACCGTGGTCGCAGCCGATTCAGTCGGCGTGGTCGCCGAGGGCAAGCATAGCCATGCTAGGAAAGCTCTAGGCTTGAGAGGTGTGCTAGGCCCGAGCTGATTTTTTTTTGTTTTTGTTTTTGGTCGCTGTGACCAATTAAATCTGCGTTAAGGACGACTCCGCGAGCCTGCGGTGTCTCCTTACAGCACCACAACAGCTCCTCACACGGTATATCAACTATACAAGGCCTTGTGCAGTGAAAAAGAGTAATGGCCGCCGCCAATCTCAGAAGACGGGGTCGAAACCAGCTCTAGTCAGTAAACTGACATGAGAATTAGGTGAGAGCACTCTTTAGTAATGCTCATTACTCTTTAGTAATGCTTACCATGGAATTTATATAAATTTGCGGGTAAAAACCCAATAAACCAGCCAATTTCAGTTCAAGAAAGCAACCTCCCTTTTAGGTTGTGTCCCCAGCTGACCTGGCGATGTGCTACTGTGAGGGAGTCCCTCTTCAACAGGAAGTGGGAGGGACTTCCCCCTCAGAGCAGGGCCCTGATAGGGCAGCTTTTTTATATATGCTCAGTGATTGACAGTCAATAGGCTCTTCCCATTCAGTAATGGCTGTCATTCGAATTGAAAGGGAATCCCAGGTTAGAGAATCCAGAAGCTAGCAACAGAACAGAACGTTGTGAGAGCAGGGTTATATAAACACACCAGTGCAATAAACACATTCTGATAAATGACAAAAGCTAGTAGGCTGTCAAAACATGTAGAAAAGCTTTGATAGCTCCTGCAAAATTCAACAAGCTGAGTTACTGAAAACTCCTGTTAAACTGCTGTTATCTTCTGGGAAACCAAAGGCTGGGACAGCCGCTAACAGCTTTCTGGATAACACAGACTAATATATAAACATCAATATATGCAGTGAAAGTTGGACCTACTGTAGGTGACACAAAGTAACTGTCTCAGTTACAGCAGCGGTACCAGTAAAAAGCAAAGGTGATGTAAGCTGTCAAAATGTTCATTTAGCTTATATTCCTGTTGCGTCACCACTTCAGTTACAATGTGTCGCTGCTGTGTTTTTATTGTGGGTTTATAGAACTGGTTATTAAGCCATGACCTGCAATCTGAACCATGCTATGATAATGAAATGCAGGCTGACAGCAGCTTCAGTATCATAATGCTGTGATATGTGTGTAAAACCTGTACCTGTATATGGGTATTAAAACACAAAACAAAGACTAGACCTGGCATTGTTGGTATGGTACAGGTTACAATCATTCCTCACTAATCTGAACAGAGTGGATGACAGTGGACTTGTAATGGGCAGCATTGTGTGATGCACTGCTATTATACATTCTGCCCGGTCTCCGTGATATAAGATGAAGTTAAAAGCTCAGCCCAGCCTCCACCCAGGTAGATACTGTACTAGAAACTAAACTAACACTGGTGGGCCAAAATGGCCTGTCTTTTTGATGTCCTTATGAAAACACTACAAAACAGCACCGCTGCAATAGGACTTTTGCAAGCATATCCATTTGAAATGTAGCAATAGCATTAATGTTTAACTAGGTGTAATGATCTTACACAGCGGAATTCCTGTAATACAGTATGATCTGTTTAATTTACAATAAACATCAAGTACAGGTGTGTGAATGAGTGGGTTGCTGTGCGTAGTGAAAGGGTGATGCAGGTGCTCCAAACAAGGACAAACACAAAGTTCACGGTTCAAGTTGATTATTTAATTCTCCTTAAACCGCTTTCACCGATCAAAATAATAAAGCTGGCTCTACCCAAAAATGGGTATTGCCAGCACCAAAACAAGGGGTTACAGTCCCGAAATAATAATTACAAAGATACAGACACAACACAAACAGACACGTCTCCGGACAGTGCGTGCTCTTAGTGTAGGTGCGGTGCTGGAACAGTGATGCTGGTTAAGTGCAGGTGCGGTGAAGTTCAGGTGAATCGCTGGCCCAATGCTGCAGCTCCCAGCCCCGTGCTTGATCAGTCTGCAGACAGAAAAACACACATGGTTGCAAAACAAAGCACACACTTAACTCTGTTTCCCAAAACAGTCCTCGTTTCCTCCCATCAACCACAACAAAGGAACCGATCACAACATCACGCCCCCTCCGATAGCTAGTTCAATCACGTCTCCTCCAATTCATGAATGAAACTTCGCTCACCGTACTACCGTGATGACTCCTGGTACCGTGATGCCGACTCTTTCCTGAATGGCTGGCTTCTGACTGCCCCTGGAATGAACTGCACGACCATTCAGTACGGGGCACGTAATTCCTGCTGTACAGTGCCCTCACAGGTTGATAGGGAGATTGTTGATTCAGATTCATTCGCTTTTTGTCACAAGGTGAACAGAACGTTGTGAGAGCAGGGTTATATAAACACACCAGTGCAATAAACACATTCTGATAAATGACAAAAGCTAGTAGGCTGTCAAAACATGTAGAAAAGCTTTGATAGCTCCTGCAAAATTCAACAAGCTGAGTTACTGAAAACTCCTGTTAAACTGCTGTTATCTTCTGGGAAACCAAAGGCTGGGACAGCCGCTAACAGCTTTCTGGATAACACAGACTAATATATAAACATCAATATATGCAGTGAAAGTTGGACCTACTGTAGGTGACACAAAGTAACTGTCTCAGTTACAGCAGCGGTACCAGTAAAAAGCAAAGGTGATGTAAGCTGTCAAAATGTTCATTTAGCTTATATTCCTGTTGCGTCACCACTTCAGTTACAATGTGTCGCTGCTGTGTTTTTATTGTGGGTTTATAGAACTGGTTATTAAGCCATGACCTGCAATCTGAACCATGCTATGATAATGAAATGCAGGCTGACAGCAGCTTCAGTATCATAATGCTGTGATATGTGTGTAAAACCTGTACCTGTATATGGGTATTAAAACACAAAACAAAGACTAGACCTGGCATTGTTGGTATGGTACAGGTTACAATCATTCCTCACTAATCTGAACAGAGTGGATGACAGTGGACTTGTAATGGGCAGCATTGTGTGATGCACTGCTATTATACATTCTGCCCGGTCTCCGTGATATAAGATGAAGTTAAAAGCTCAGCCCAGCCTCCACCCAGGTAGATACTGTACTAGAAACTAAACTAACACTGGTGGGCCAAAATGGCCTGTCTTTTTGATGTCCTTATGAAAACACTACAAAACAGCACCGCTGCAATAGGACTTTTGCAAGCATATCCATTTGAAATGTAGCAATAGCATTAATGTTTAACTAGGTGTAATGATCTTACACAGCGGAATTCCTGTAATACAGTATGATCTGTTTAATTTACAATAAACATCAAGTACAGGTGTGTGAATGAGTGGGTTGCTGTGCGTAGTGAAAGGGTGATGCAGGTGCTCCAAACAAGGACAAACACAAAGTTCACGGTTCAAGTTGATTATTTAATTCTCCTTAAACCGCTTTCACCGATCAAAATAATAAAGCTGGCTCTACCCAAAAATGGGTATTGCCAGCACCAAAACAAGGGGTTACAGTCCAGAAATAATAATTACAAAGATACAGACACAACGCAAACAGACACGTCTCCGGACAATGCGTGCTCTTAGTTGTAGGTGCGGTGCTGGAAAGGTGATGCTGGTTAAGTGCAGGTGCGGTGAAGTTCAGGTGAATCGCTGGCCCAATGCTGCAGCTCCCAGCCCCGTGCTTGATCAGTCTGCAGACAGAAAAACACACATGGTTGCAAAACAAAGCACACACTTAACTCTGTTTCCCAAAACAGTCCTCGTTTCCTCCCATCAACCACAACAAAGGAACCGATCACAACATCACGCCCCCTCCGATAGCTAGTTCAATCACGTCTCCTCCAATTCATGAATGAAACTTCGCTCACCGTACTACCGTGATGACTCCTGGTACCGTGATGCCGACTCTTTCCTGAATGGCTGGCTTCTGACTGCCCCGGAATGAACTGCACGACCATTCAGTACGGGGCACGTAATTCCTGCTGTGCAGTGCTCTCACAGGTCGAGAGGGAGATTGTTGATTCAGATTCATTCGCTTTTTGTCACAAGGTGTTACAGACTCCCAGACAGAACGGTACAGGACATTCCAGGGATAATCAAGGCTTTAACCTAATTTTTTGTCTCTCATTAGCACTGAAATAGTATCAGTGTCCCTAATTTATTTTCTCTTTGTTTTGGGCAAAGCCTATTTGTCCACACTGTACTGGACAATCACTTCCTGTGCAGCACACTATGCAGGGTCCTAATGAATTTACAGTGGGTGACAGGATAACCAGCATCACCACTCGAAGAGGACATACAATCTCGGAGGGAACAGGGGGATAACCCAGCTTCACCAGAGTCGAAGAGGACATACAATCTGGGAACAGGGACATGCAATGAAAACCACACAGATAGGAACTGCAATGATGGCCGAGCGAGGAATCCCAGCTTTGTAATGTTCGTATGTGTCGAAAAGGCTTTGCCTTACTCCTCTTTTATCCCTAGAAAAATCTACAAAAATAAATATCCAGCACAGTCAGGCAAAGCAAGGGCTTTATACACAACCAACACTGTTCTAATCTGAAGCAAGTTCAAAGGCAAGTTTCCTGAGAATGGAAACATTGTAACAGTGTGAAACCAGCATGGCACTATACCTTAGGATGACATTTTAATGATGGTGCCATTGTACTTATATAGTGAATTTTAAAAAGTATAAGATAGCAGAAACAATAATACCAATATTGTCTACTGAACACTGCATAGAAAAAAAACAAACATCAGTGATCTTTCTCATTATTAGTTTTGTTGTTTGATACTTTTTACTCTATACAGTACCTTCATCCTCTTCATGGGTGACCGCTGATCCTGCCAGATTCCTGCTTTTCTTGCATATTTAATATCATACAACACGTATCTATGTTTTTACACCGCTGACCCGATTTCATTTCGGACTCTGTTTCTTGCATTATTCAAATCCAACGACAGAACGAATGGATGACTTACACTGTTCCAAATCGTACCGCTTTGCCAAGCAATCATTCTCAGAATTCAGCCATTTAATTTAGTTTAAAAAATCCTTTATTTTCTATAGTTGTACTGGTATTATAACAGAATACTCCTTGAGCGTTCATAGAGTACTGTGGTTATTTCACTGAGAAACAACCCCACGGATATCCTTATTCGTGGGATAACTACTGCACTTCAGGAATGCTTAATCTTCATTCTCTGGGATATCGGTGAATTGGCCAAGTCATTTTTAACCAATGTAGGGAAATAGATCCGACAAATGTTTTTTTTATTAAAAATACAAGATACAAGCAAACAAAGATGCACAGGTCACAGCATTCCCTAATGTATATTTTTGTATCATAACACAGATGTCCGTGGAGTCAAATCAAAGAATTGACTAACGATTCAAACAAAAACGTTACATTAAATACTATGAATATATTAGTATTTCCACATCATTTCTTATACTCTTCCAATCCGTATGGATCCACTCTGCTATCACACACCTTCAACACACCTCCTGATAAGGGGGGGGGGGACCTTGTTCAAATCTATAACATTCTATAGTGCGTCACATTTAAACATTTTACAGTCTGTCTTAACCTAATCTGTTAGAAACTGTTTCATACCAGTCCTTTGTTTGTGGTGTTCTGTTTTCACACTGTGTCTCCACTCTTCCACACATCTTTATTAGAGACCTGCTAACTTTGGCTCTCTGCCCAGACGTCAAGATACTAGAGACTGCAAATGTCTTGCTTAGCTAGTTACATGTGATTTAAGCTGTATCAAAATATGAAAATAAAACTTTAACATAGAAGCAAAGAAACTTATAATCAAATATATAATTATACTTAATGCAGAATGTCATCTCCTACACCACCCTCAGTGATACAAAACAAACAACAAATAACCCTCACCTAGATTGATATGCTTGCTACCAGTAAGAATATTATTTTCCTTCGCTGGCTGGGGTGGTATTGCATTCCTTTCTGGGTTTATTTTTTTGCACAAACCCGTCCCCTTTTCATTTGGCTTTGGGCAAGGTCAAAATAACAACAAGCAAACCCAATCTCAAGGCTGATCTCATGACTAAATCTGTATTCAGTATGGACTCTCCCTCCTAAGCTGATGAGCTTTATGACCGCATCAAAACACTTTGTGACATCATCATAAATCTTTGTGACTGGGCATAAACAATGGGGTGCAGCAGTAATGATGTCACAGTCACCCATTTCCCTTAGTGATTGTTATTATACAGGTCAAACTTACACTGGATAAAACCATCTTTGATCTAAAATTGGTATCAAATAAAATGTATGTATGCATATGAAAACAATATATAGCGCTGGCTCTTACGCCTATAAAGCTGAGAGAACATGAAGCCACTTTGTGGCTTGGAACTTGGTTTCAGGAGACTAGGCCACTGCATGGCACACAAGGGAAGACTTGGGGGTTAATACAACAAAGTTGCAACAAAGTAGGTCTCCCTGTCTCCTGGAACCAGGTTTGAATCCACTGTTTCTGCAAAAGTGACTTTGTGTTTCCTTGGCTTAAAGACACTGGCTGATCAAGCTTTAGTTGCATATATCTAAGACAAGTAGCTAGAATGGAAGAGCAACTTAACACTTAAAAAAACAAAACAAAAACAAAACATAATTTGAGTAATTGAAAAATAACCATTGAGAAAGATTTCATTTGAAAAGGAAATGAAGCTACTTTCCCTTTACTAGTGCAATAAGAATGGTTGTGCTAAAATGCGATATACCAAAGCCATGACAACACAGTGATAAACCCAGACCGCCTCTCTCTGCTCTAACACCAGCTCTGTACACACCCTTATAAATGTTTCCTATAGTAAAAACACAACAAGGTGCAATAAAGCATTGTGACAGTATAATGAAGCTCTCGCTGTTGTATAGCACAGAGAAGTATGACAAATGACCACAGGACATTAAACAGAATCGAAGCAGCTACTCTGAGCTGCACAAGCTTATATGGACCAAATGGTCTCCCCTCATTCGTACATTTTGTACTATATTAAAAATCATGGCAAACCGTGGTAAACGATAATAAATGCAGAGTATTACCAAGGGAAAACAACAGAATTACAGTGGTGAACTTTTATAAGGGTGCCTGTATAATATTGACCTCATTTCACTTTTGAAGAAAGTGATTGTTACTTTCTGGTAATTAGAACACAAGGAATGCTGGTGTATAGAACTAGAAACCCCAGCGTTTCATACATTACTGTCTGAGCGTGGGATTGTCCTTTGTTTGTACTGGATCGTTACAAAGACAAGTTACACATTGATGGAAAACACTGAACATGAATAAAACAATATCAAGTTCCACTTGTGGTAACAGTGGATCTTCATGGCACACAGAGCTATTATTTGATTCTGATTCATCCCCTATGATCGGACACAATAAAAAAAAGAATTCATTGTAAAGTTCCCAGAAGTATCAAACAACTTTAATATATGAATGCTCATAATTGAAATATTATAGGAGTTGAAGAAATTAACATTGTGTGTGATTGTTAGAGTAGGTGCACAATAATAGCCATTAACATGATGTGCTCATTATTTCAGAGGTGATAACAGGAGGGGAGTCAGAACTTTAAAATCCACTGACCTGCTTCTTTTTGGGTGAGCTGTGTGCAGTTAGACCACCAGACATAAATTGTATTTGGAATCTTTGTATATCAAATAAGAAGCTTCAATGTCACCGTATTTCTGTGTTGCATACCCCTTACTATTGTATTGTGTTCTGTTACTCCAATATCCAGTGTCTAGCGACAGCCTTGCAATGTAGCTTGTCAACACTGTCAGCCCCACCTACTTGATATTATATACACAGTGTGTGGCTGCTCAGTTGAAAGGTCAAATCGTCACATGATTTGATTGGAATGAGGAAGACTTAGTCATAGTATTTAAGATTTTCCAGACATGCTCAAAGTGAGGTAAAGACAGACTAAGAGAAAAGTGATAATAAATGAGCCAATACTGGAGCACCAGAACCCAGAACTAGCATCACACTATAGTAAGGGTGTTCATTGTGAAGCTCTTAAAGCAGAAAAAAAACAAGTAAACAGCAACCCAAGAAAGAGGTGGCTTGTGCTATTGTTACTAAAGCTGATAAGAGGTAAGACAATAGATTTTAAATCTTGGTTATAACCCCTTGAATTATTGTTGATATTTGTACTGGCTGTTCCCGTTGTTGATTATTAACCTGGTCTCTCTAGTATTAGGCTCTCAATGTCACTGCTGAGTGTCACAGCCCAGGAACTCAACGCACAGGGCAATTTCATTCGGCCAGCTTTTCGGGTGAATCTTGATGTATCTGCTGAATATTGGAGGCTGAAAAGTGTTCAGAGTTTATTTATTATAATCTGTGTTCCCTTGGAAGACCTACAACATATATATTTATTATTCATCACATGTATTGTTTTACCTGCCGTTAACATCAATAAAAGTCCCTCCTCTGTTGTTTGTCACTGAAATTCTTGGGGATTCCAAAATACTCTTTTTTTCAAGTATTGTACTACAGTATTCAATGACCCTAACTCCCCAATTTGAATCCAACCCTTGAGTTATTAACAACTAGTTTTAAAATCAGTTCATTACATCATGCTGATATGCCAGTGTGAAAATGAAATTATCTGAACCCAGGGCACCTGCTTCTCCAGAACGGCTATCCATGGGACCCCGTCATTGCTGAGCGAGACAGTGAACTCGGTCACAAACATGTGGGTCATCAGGCTCTTAGGGCCTTGTGTTATTATTCCTGTGATTCTTTTCGCTTCTCCAAAGTCCACCTTCAGCCACTTGAGGGTTGTTTGCCTATTCCATTAAAAAATAAAGACATACAAATCCTTTACTTTTTAAATGATTCCCTTAATGATTTGTGACAGCATGTCTGATCTAATCTGCCAGGATTAGTTTATCATCCAATCGAAGTGTTTCATAATTTAGGGAGAATAATGCTGTAATGGGTCCTTGGGTTTATTTTCTGTACAGAACTTTTAGTCATTTATCTATTCAGTAGATGTGATTGAAAACAGATTCAATTATTTCATTAACTGGGAAACCTGGGAGGGACACACAGAATAGTATAATGATAACTGGTTGTAAAATGCTGCGCTGCTGCTGCTGCTAAATTGGCGGGTCGACTGTCACTTTCTTGTTGGATTACAGCAGTCGACTAGCTGGTAGCACTGAATTGTGAATGGTTAAGGTTACCAGATGTCTCGGGAAAACTATGATTGTCCCAGTTTTCTTCTTAAATTTTTTTGTCCTGTTGATAACAGTACAATTGTTAAATCGTCCTGGTTTTTCTATTGTATTTAGATTTTTTGTTTAAAGTATAGAACTGTAGCAGTGTGCTCAGCAAGTTAACAGCAGTCATTTGTTAGGTTGTGTTAGCGCCATTCAAAAATAAAATAAAACAACTCGTTTTTAATAATGTTCTCTTGCTAGAACCACCAGCCATGTCAGCCTTTTAAATTAGTCCAATTGTGTCTTGATAAACAGCCCTTTTTATTTATACACGTATAGAGTAAAGTGAAGTGTGACGTTGAATGCGTGACTATTTGAAATCGACCGACAACTTCACTTTTAAAAACGTTTGAACATGTAGTGACTTTATTCTTTCAGTGTACCATACCTGTGACTGAAAGAAATAAACTAAAAGAACTGTGCTTGGCAGCAAGGGCTGTTTAAGTATTCCAAATCTGGATGTAGCACGAAAACATTTTATAATGTATCCGAAAACAATACGTTAACATTAAACAACCCGCTATGGAAGTACAATTTTAATAACACAGTGACTAACTGTAAGTAGTAACCACTAAACTAAAACTAAATCCCTCTGCACAGAACTGCTTGGATTATGAGTAGGGGTCTACTTAAATATGGGATTGTCCACAAAATTAACCTTCAAAATAAAAAGTGTATTATTCATAAAATACGCAGTTTAAATTTCTCAGTGGTTACTGCAAAGCAAAAACAGTTTACTTCAGCGGCGCTGGAACTAAGGGTGCTGGAACTAGGGGCGCTGGGCATGCGGCAGCTTTGCATGGCTTCCATCACATACCGGGGTTACAGTTTTGTTCAAAGGCTTTCAGCACCCCCACTTTAAAACTTGTTCCAGTGCCACTGATCACTTACTTCTTTAAAATCAGGTGATAGCACACCAGTCATCACAGTGGATCGCTGATTGAGAGTGTCTGTACACTTGTATGATGTAGACTAACTGAAGATGACCGACAACAAACAAAACAAGCAAAATACGTTTAAGTTCTGGATCATGTGAAACAGTTTCCAGTAGGAACCTTACACTCTGGGTAAATTGTTTTTTATGTGGCAACGTGACTCTGGGTGTGTTCAGAAGTTCAATCACTACTACAGGTATGATCAGTCACTACCACCTTGGTTTAACAACCGGCTGCCTACTTTTTTTTTACTGTTATTCGCATTTTTTACCCAAATCAGGTACCTTTTCTGTGTTTTGACCCTGAGCTAATTAAAGCAATCCCTGGATGGCAGATATATCAAGACAACAATTGACATCTGTCCATATGCTGTTAAAAATAACTGAGTTTTGGGACTTTTCTAATCAGTTTCCAAATCTCTACAAATTGGCAAAACACTTCCTTACAATTTCAACCAGTTCCGTGGATGCAGAAAGTGCATCTCAATGTATGGACAGGTATTCACACCAGAGATAGAAGATGGCAGCTGCAAGTGCTGATGGTGCTGCATACTGGCGTTTAACAAATAAAGTGGACTGTTTTATTAAGGCAATCAGAAATGTATATTTCTAAGCTTTGTGTACTATTCTGCATATATTCTACTTAGTTTTATATAGTATATGAACACATGCAGAAAATATTAGTGGAATTTGCTATTTATGTCTTGACCAACATGCGAAAATTTTTTAATTTCTCTGCGATTTAAGTAGATCCCTAATTATGAGTTCCTCCTAAACACATAGCACGACACTTGCTTTTATTAATGTTTTATACAAATCTGTTGGCATTTTTGTGGTTTGTTTTTTACCTCTACTTCTACCACAGCTATTGCGATCTATAACTAGAATTCTTTTTGTTTTCACTCTTTTTGTTGTCAGTAAACAGACATTTCTTAATAATTCATTTTGCCCCCATTTCTTTCAGCACACGAGAACCGTTTCGAATCTGGGATTGATTTGCTGTGTTCTGTTATTGCTATCATACATTTTGATTTACTGCTGGGTTTTGTGGGGGAAACAGAATTGTGTTTTATTAAGTAATTTAAAAAGCTGTGTGGTGCTTTCCCTTCCAGCCTGTGTTGGCTGTGTTCTGTGATCATGTGGATAATATCCAAATGTGGCAACAAAATCCACATGGAACACATTCACTGCATGTAAAACATACCTGCAAATAACTAACATTTAAGCACGCTTTATAGTGTCGTTTTTCTTTTATTTAATAAGAAATAAACAAATTATTGTTAGGTACCTGTTAATGGTAATGATACCATTTTATATTAACGACTGGCGTACAGTTAAACTGTGTCATAAACTACACTATGTCACTTTAAGGTGTGGTACTACTATGATTTTTTGTGATAAATTTATTTGTCACTACTTTGTAGATATGACCTAACAAACCTAGTGGGGTCCCCCATGGCCTTGCTAGCCCCTAAAACTGTCTCTGAATTAGGGTGTTAGGGAGAATGAGTGTAGAAATACAGTAAGAGCTTACCTTTCGTCTTCAAGCATTAATAGTCATTTTCAGGTTGAGACGAGCAAGTGAAGACTTCCACGAATACCAACGCTCATGAAATGAAGACGTGCTGGTTTTATTGTTCTGGATCAGACCTCTCTCCATGCCCAATGGGATAGAACAGCCTGGACAAGGAACACAGGGCATAGCATGACATGGAAGAACATGAAACATGGCATAGCATGACATGGAAGAACATGGAACACAGGACATAGTGTGACATTGAAGAACATGGAACACAGGGCATAGCATGACCTTGAAGAACATGGAACACAGGGCATAGTGTGACATTGAAGAACATGGAACACAGGGCATAGCATGACATTGAAGAACATGGAACACAGGGCATAGCGTGACATTGAAGAACATGAAACACGGCATAGCGTGACAGGAAAGTACAACACAGGACATAGCATGACATGGAAGGACAAGGAACAAAGGGCATAGCATGACATCGAAGAATATGGAACACAGGGCATAGTATGACACAGAAGGACAAGGAATACAGAGCATAGCTTTACATGGAAGGACACGGAACACAAGGCATAATGTGACATGGCAGGCTTGCAAATGTTAGGTTACTTACTGGAACCCTGGTTCCCTGAAAGAGAAGACGACCACCACTACATTATTGCTGAGCTCTCTATACCAGAGCTGCCAACAGGCTTCTTCCTTCGATGACGCACTCGGTCCCACCCACCGAGGGAATAAAACTACTCCCAAAGGAAGCTTTTACTCTTTTTCCCTCAAACCCGTGAGGGCGACCAAAGTGACCTCGCAGATGGTGGTGGTCTTCTCTTTCAGGGAACCTGGGTTACTGTAAGTAACCTAGCATTCCCTTTCAGTTTGAAGATGATTACCACTACATTAGGTATGGGATAATGTATACCAAAGCCATCGTGAGGGAGAAAGAACGGCAGCATATGAGGCACAACACTGTCTAGCCCAGAGGTTAGCGATGTGAACTTACACCCTCAAGGACCCTTGTGCCCACAGAAGGCAAGGCAGGGTCTACCACATTAATACGGTAGAACTTGGAGAAAGTATGCAGCGTAGCCAAGCTAGTCGCATTAAGGCACCTTTGAAAAGGGCCCAAGATGTAGCCAACCCTCTAGTGGAGTGTGTGGCTACCGTACCAGAAGGGGGCAAGCTAGCACCATTATACGCAGTCGAGACTGTGTCCAAAATCCAGTGCGACAGATGCTGCTTAGAGAGGGGCTGTCCTAGGGTCCATGCTCCATGACATACAAAGAGCTGGTCAGATTGATGCAGCGCTCTTGTCCTTTGCAAGTAGCATCTCAATGCCCGTACTGAGCAGAGGAAGCCGAAGCAAACAGAGGCGGATGAAAGGACTCCAGTTCTACAAATTGATTAATGTGAAAGGCTGTGATCACTTTGGGGAGGAAAACAGGTTGGTGTGCAGAGACACCCTGCTGTCGTCTTCCCAAATACGAATGCTGCAGCAGTACACAGACAGTGCCTGCAGCTCACTGATCCACTTAGCGGAGGTGATAGCCAAGAGGAAGGCTGTCTTCATAGACAAGTACTTCAGCTCTATAGAGTGTAAGGGGTCAAACAGGGCCTTCTTGAGAGCCTCTAATACAATATTAATGCTCCATTCATGGAGAACAGTCCTCCTAGGAGGGTGTAATCGCTGCACGCCTTTAAGAAAAAGGGTAGCCAAAAAATGCGTACCTGGAGACATAGAATCTACGGGGGCATGACACACAGAGATAGCCGCTAAATACACCTTCAAAGTGGAAGGTGACCTTCTAGCATCAAGCAGTTCTTGTAGAAACTGCAAGATGACTGGCATTGGGCAAGAGATTGCGTCATGGTTTCTAGCCAGACCAAGCTTGAAAATACTTCCCTTTACAGGTATATAATGACCTACTGGAGTCTGACCTAGCACTCTGCATTGTACTCACAGCCGCGTCTGATAGCACTAGGGGTAGCCAGTGGTCACTTTCAGGGGCCAGACCAATAGTTGGAACCTGCCTGGTTCCGGGTGCCAAAGAAAGCCTTTAACCTGACTGAGGAGATCCAACAAAGTGGAATCTCCCAGGGCTGGCCGTGCAACAGCTGACACAGGGTCAAAACCCATATTCTTCTGGGCCACTTGGGAGCCACTAGGAGAACTGACGCTTTCTCTAACCAAACTTTTTCGAGAAAAGCCGGTAGCAGCAGTATAGGCGGGAAAGTGTACAAAAACGCTTTGGGCCATTTGTGTGCTAGGGCATCTAGGCCAAGTGGTCAGCCTAAATGGTGTTGGGAGTACCACAGGGGGCAATGTGTCGTCTCTGCCGAAGCAAAGAGATCGACCTGCACCTTCCAGAACCGTTCTCAAATGCACTCCACTGTCTGAGGGTAGAGTCACCACTCCAACGGATGCGGGCTGCTACTGGAGAGGAGGTCCGCTGCCCACTTCACTGCTCCGGGAATGTGTGTCGCCAGTAGGAACAGCAGGTTACTCTGAGCCCATATCAATAGCTTGAAGGCCATGTAATGCAACCCCAGGGACCGTAGGCCTCCCTGGTTGTTGACATATGCCACCAGCACTGGGAGGAAATGGTGGAGAGCAAGGGATACCTTTTGCAACTCCAGCATGTTTATGTTCAGGGATCCGCATACTCCTCTACCTTCCCAGACTACTCCCCAGGTTGGAAGCGTCTGTCGTCACCACTTCGTGGTTCAATACTACTCCCATTTCCACATGTTTGCACAGGTGAGAGAAAATCCTCTACCAGCGTAGGGCTGCTGAGCATGTATAAGACACTGTCAGCTGACGGTATCTGTCGTGATTGGCATTAAGGTGGAATGCATTCAGCCACGCTTGTAGCAGGTGCATGTGATGCAGACCCAGCTGAATGGCCGATACAGCTGTGGCCATCAGACCCAACAGTTTCTGGCACAATCTGAGGGTTTAAATGCATCTCCGTCACCCTGCATTAAGGGTTTGGGCACGCTGGGCATCGGGGGCCCTTTACCAGGTAGAGTATGCTAGGACCCGAAGCCGGGTGGTCCTAGGAGGAGCGCACTTCCTCCATGAAGTCTGGGAAAGCTGGGAAACTCTAAGGGCGAGGAGCCAGCGCCTGTGTCCAGAAAGCAGACCAGCGTGGTTCTGCCGCTGGCATCCAGGGGACCTGCAGGAAGCCTGCAGCACATCCCATGAGTGCTGAGACTGAGCTGGGCAAGGGGGTGGTACTGGCTTCTGAGGTACTCTCAAAGCCAGGCTCTTCCTCAGCAAAGGTCTCAGAGCAGTATTTTTTTTTTTTTGAATTTTGGGGATAGTTTTTGGGATATGGGAAAGAAGAGCAGACAGCGGCAAAGGCAGGACAAGCAGCAGCTGAAGAAATTGGTGTTCCTTGTGCAGGAAGGAGGACCATCGTTGGCGGTCCTGCCCAGATGTGCCACCGGCAAACTGGTGTGGCCGGTGTGAAGAGGACGGCCACAACTGGGCAGGATGCCCCTACAACCAGGCCCAGGAAGAGGTGCAATATTCACCCCGGGCATCAGGGTCCACCCCACTACCTCCAGCACCACCACCTTCACCACCGTCCCAGGAGATCTGGGACTGGTTGATGCACCCTGAGGCAGACCTCGTCCATGATCTCCCCATAGTTATCAACACGCTGTGGCGTCGAGATGGGGAGAGGTGGGAACAGTGGGAGGAACAACACCACCCAGCGTCCTTCCCAGAGGTTGCCCTCATGGTGGTTAATTACCTGGCGGTAGACATGGGAGATGCCCCGGTCACTCCAATAAAGAGGGGTGAGCCGCCTTCCCGAGAGCCAGAGAGGGGTGAGCCACCTTCCCGAGAGCCAGAGAGGGGTGAGCCACCTTCCTGAGAGCCAGAGAGGGGTAAGCCGCCTTCCCGAGAGCCAGAGAGGGAGGAGGAGCTGCCGTCCCAAGAGCCAGAGAGGGAGGAGGAGCTGCCGTCCCCAGAGCCAGAGAGGGAGGAGGAGCTGCCGTCCCCAGAGCCAGTGAGGGAGGAGGAGCTGCCTTCCCCAGAGTCAGAGAGGGAGGAGCCGCCGCTCCCAGAGCCAGAGAGGGAGGAACCGCTGCTCCCAGAGCCAGAGAGGGAAGAGGAGCTGCCGTCGCTCCCAGAGCCAGAGAGGAGTGAGGAGCTGCCGTCGCTCCCAGAGCCAGAGAGGAGTGAGGAGCTGCCGTTGCTCCCAGAGCCAGAGAGGGAGGAGGAGCTGCCGTCGCTCCCACAGCCAGAGAGGGAGGAGCCACCGCTCTCAGAGCCCAAAGGAGAGGAGCTATGGCCCAAGGATGCCTGCCTTGCACCGCCCAAGGATGCCTGATTTGCACTGCCCCGGGATGCCACGCCCGCTCCGTTCAGGGATGACACATTTGGATCGCCTGGGGTTGCCTGCTGCTTCGCATCGCCTGGGGTTGCCTGCTGCTTCGCATCGCCTGGGGTTGCCTGCTTCTCCGCATCACTTGGGACTGCTGGTGTCTCCTTTTTGTTTTCTAGGGTTGCAGAGGGAGCTGGGCCCTCTCCGCCACTAGAGGGAGCCGGGCCGCCTCCGCCACTAGAGGGAGCCGGGCCGCCTTCGCCACTAGAGGGAGCCGGGCCGCCGTCACCGCCTCCGCCACTAGAGGAAGCCAGGTCGCCGCCTCCGCCACCAGAGAGAGCCGGGCCGCCGTCGTCGTACTACCTTGGAGATCCGGGGCCCCCTCAACCAAAGAAGGCTTGGGGGCTCCGACATCAACCCCGCCCACCACCACCCACCATAACAGCCCACCCAAGGGACATAATTGGACTCTTGGGGGGAGGGGGGTGGGGAGGGTGGGGGGAAGGGGGGAGTTGGCCGATTGCGGCCAGTGTACGTTGTACAAGGGGGGGAGGTATGTGGCAGAGCAAAGCTCTGCCCTTTTTAAATTCGCAGGGATGGGGTTAATTTCCCCTACCTGCCTGGGTTTATTATGTTCAGGTGGCTGGGGTTGATTAATTGATTAGGTTAATTAACGATCAATCAGCGCCCAGCCACCTGACATAAAAGGAGGCCTCTGCTTCTCATTTGGGAGGAGGGAGCTGAGGAAGCAGGTTGGTGGTTTTTTGTGGTTGAAATTTTGTTAAATCCAGTGAAGGCATTGCCCAGCCTGGAAACCTTATTTTTGTAAGTTTTGTTTTGTTATCTTTCTATTTGTGTTTAAAGATCTTTATTTTGCCCTTGTGCACTTTATTTTTATGTTTATTTATAATAAAATTAGGATTTTTTTGAACTGCAGTCTGTCTCTGGGCCTCTATCCACTTGCCAGCCTGCCACAGAGGTCCGTAATGTTCCTCGCCTGCTTAGAACACTTTACCCGTCTTACTTGCTGAGATGGGGAGCGACTGGAATGTCCAGCAGGCGCCCCAGGAAAGGACGTCTGGGGCACCCAGAGCCACTGACAGTCTGGCCATGGAGGACACAGAGCTCGCCCTCATGGCTCTTTCTAAACAAGCCTCTTTCACTCTTGGTTGAAATGCCTCACAAATACTACATGCCAAGTCCCTCTCGAGGGCCAAGGTGGCATATTGAACGCCTAAGCACCGCACGCAGAGGGTATGCATGTCCTCTTGTGGGATGTTGATGTTGCAGGCCATGCAGCGATGGGACCACGATTTTCCTGACGGGCCTGACGTCGTACATTCTCATTAAAACACTGCTCGCAATGCGTTGAAGCACTAATTAAGTGCTAACGTAGTGTGTACACTTACTAGCGTTACAGCAAGGGTATTAACACTGCAAACCATGCTCTAAGTACCATGGGCACCATGAACAGTGCAGCACCGTAGGTGCACTAGTATAGTACCAATCTATGTGTGCACCGTGCACTGTGTACACCGCGTGCACCGAGTATCCTGACACTGGGTACCGTGTAGCACCGTGAGCTGTACGCTAGGTTGAGGCAGTGATTACTCAACGTGCACCGCTTGCACCGTGCATCGCGCGCACCAAGTACCGTGCACTATATGCACCGTGCACCGTGCAGCACCCTGCGTTACCGCACTAACGTAGTGGAGGTATCAAGCACAGGTGCACTGCGTTCACAGTGCATTCTGAGCACCCCGGACACTGCGTACTGGAAGAGTCACTTGACAGCAGGGGTACGCAAAGCCTAGCCTCAACGAGGGAAGGTGTACTCTCAGGAAGAATAGACAATCATTTGTGGATGTCTGCACAGACAGTCGCTCACACACGACAGACAGATATAAAGACTGGCCAACCACACAAGTGGGGATGCCGCTGAAAGACAGAAAGACAAAAAGGCTCTGCCTTTAAGTCATTAATTCCGGGAAAGCGGCAAGCCAGCTTTCAGCACTATTGCAAGGGAAATACAACGACTTGAATCGACTCAAGAAGCTCTTTTCTGTCAACATGCTCAGCTCAACACAGAGGTCTTACCATACTGTCTTGAGAGAGAAAAAGAGAAATGAATTCCTTTTGGTGACGGTTTTATTCCCTCTGTGGGTGGGACTGAGTTTGTCATCCCAGGAAGGGGCCTGTCATTAAAGTGTGTCATCAAGGAAAGACGTACTGTTCAAATCACAGCCAATGAGCTCCATGCAAAGTTGTTGAATGACAAGGGAAGAACTCTGATATACTGGGCAATTATCGGAGAAAGTGTGTTCTCTTTTGTACCAGTGCCATCGACAACCATCGACGAAGATCTTCAAAATACAACCACAGAAAAACAATGAGTTGTGCTGTGGAGACTTGTAAAAATGCATTGTAAACACTAAGGAATCTGGACACATGGTACAGTAGATCAGGATAACCCCACACAACACAGACATTTCAATAATCATGCTTTAAGGATGATTGTGTGATGTACATAAATTAATAACTGCCTCAAACGCGTTTGGTTTGGGGTTCACACTGCCTGGCCAGATGGGTGAGGCAGCAATCCCTCATAACAGACAGTACCAAGGGGCAGCTACAAGGAAGGCTGAGGGGTGCGAATTAATTAAGTGCAATACAGGGGTGAGTTATTTATTTGAATGGTTTTTCATTGGATCTCTTAACGTTTTCTCTGCCTTAACTGAATCCTCAGCTGAATTAATAACTTGCTCAATTAGACCTTTTAAATTGTTTTCAGCTCTAAACAAATGGAGATTAAGTTAACTATAACATTTTATAACAATTAAAAAGGTCTAATTAGGCAAATGATGAATTCAATTAAGGGTTTGTTAGTAATTGAGAGCTCAGTCGGAATGAAAACCAGAAGACACTGCATTCCCCAGAACTGGGTTTGGGAAGCCCTGTTCTGCTCACTGACTGCCTTTTTAGTATTTCCTGATGCCTAAGAAATCACATGATATGGTGACCTTTCCATGCCCCAACTGGTGTGCACACCTAGCATGAAGAAGGTAAAGGAGCTTTTGCAAGTGGGGTCATCTTGGTACTCTGGTGACTCAGAACTGCACTCACTCTCTGTGTACGCAAAGGGCTGTTTCAGTTGCTGTGACTGCAGGGGTACCAATTCACAGCAAACATGAAGCTCAATTAAAGGGGTAGACCGTGCTTTTGTCTCTCATTGAATATGGATATTTGAACTCTAACCTTCTCAGAGTGTGTGACATTGCCTTTGTACCTCTTCCAGGACTCCTGGTCTGTGCTGTAAGATATTTGGAACTGGGAGATGAAATAGTGTGAGATCCTCAGCTTCGCTCCCTGGGTGCAAATGCCATGAATCAGCATTAGCCTCAGCAGGTCCACCTGAGGGAGAATGAGACTCTGAGACTCCGCATTGGTCTTTGAGATTTTATTTTACTAACGAGCCTTTGAGGCCCAGACTTCTTGTCAGGCAGACTTTCGTTTCATTGTTTCAGGGTGTGTAGGGTCAGGGGTGCAGAAATTAGCACAGGTTTGTTTTTGCATGCATGCATTTTTTTGTGTGTCCTGTGTAACGTGTAAAAGGACCACTAGGTGACATAATGACAGCTATCTTGGCAGTCCTTTACTACATTACAGACAAGCCCCTTTATTTCCATTTTATTGTATATCTACAGAATGTAATATCATGGATTTTCCTTGCATAAATCAGTATTTTCACACGTTTGAGTGGGCCAACTTTTGGGTTGGTAGCTACTGTCCTATAAATCACAGAATGTGTAAACACCAAGAATAAAAGCCTTGATTACAAGACAAACTGTCCTATGGATACCCAGGAAACTACAGTTCAATGATACAATAATTTTTTGTTGACATACTGAGTTGTTCTTTATATAGCCTGCTAAAAAAATGTATGGCTAGGTTTTTAGTGAATTGTGTGGTGCTCTACTACTTCAAAGTTGCCCCTCCCTGTTCTAAACTATGGTAAATGCATGGGAAAACTGCTCACTGCTAAATTACCCTGCAAACACACCATGGTAAACTTTTATAAAGGAGGCATTGCACTGCTACAGTACCAACACACACAGAGACATTACACCAGCTCCTCTGAGTTCAGTTCAGCTCTGTTAGAATATCTTCACTGCAGTGAAATAGACTTACACTCAACTTTGCAGTGAAGTGAACTACAGTACTGCTGCTATTCTCACCATAGGAGGTAATCTGTGAGTCTGCTATTCTCACCATAGGAAGGAGATCTTGTGATCTGTGAGTGCTATTCTCACCATAGGGAGGAGAACTTGTAATCTGCAAGTCTGCTATTCTCCCGCGAGTGGTCGTGCAATTCTGAAACACAAACATGTTAAATAAAAATTGGAGGATTTATGAGCAGACTCACCTGCCAGTACAGCATTGATCTTCCATGTATAAATACATTAAAACAGGAAAGGTACACAATGCAGATAGTACCTACTTGGAGAGTAGACCAAGAACTGTGCCCTCATCCCAGACAGCTGGTACTCCCCGATCATGCAGTCCACCAACCAGGACCCAACCTTCCCAGGTCTCATTTCCACTGTCCCGAAGGTGCCTGGCGAAATCAGGCAAACCAAGCAAGAGGTAAACCATGGGACCCCTGCTCACCAGGAATTGTTTAATCATGAAATATCTTCAATACCTATTTTTAGACTGAAAAGCCTTGTTTTACTGTGTAACAATAACAGGTAACATAACTGGAATTCTTTTCAATCAGCAACCACGTTCCTAATCAAGCATTGAACTGGCAATAATTGACAATCATCACTGATGCAATGAGAACCTTTTTTTATTCAAATACAACAGAAAACATGTTGCTGCATATTATTAAACATTGTAGCATAATATATGCAGGGACAAAACTTTATTATTTAAAAAGCAAGAAGCAAACAAAAAAGTGTAGACTCTTCAGAAAACCTCAGTATAGTATACTGTATAGTATACTGTGAGGATCCAGGGATCAATCGATCAATGAAGGGTTAACCAAGGCTCGCAAAATAAAAGCAATCAATAATCTACTAATTGTTGCTTCTCTAATTATTGTGTAAGCTTCAACCATGTAAAATAAGGGTAGGATTGTTACCAGGGTACAGGGTGTAGATGCCCATCCTGTGCTCTTGGTCTGTCCGCACTGTGAATGGCTGCCCGTTGAAATGAACAGTGTGGACCTCCCTACGCTGCCCAAATTCAGGAGGTGCCAGCGACCCAGGTGGTGCTGAGCCATCACCAGCCCGGGCAGCATCTCCGCTACATATCCATTGATAGCTTGTGAGAAACAGATATCCACAGAGGCTCTGGGTTAAATAGCTTACATGCTCCCTTAACTGTATGCAATCATTCTGAGGGATTCTTATTTATTTTTGTTAATTTTGCGTCAACATGCAGGAGCTGCTTTTCAATTCCTATTGCCTGCCATAAATATATGTAGCAGAGGCTAGATCAGCCACTTCCAGAAGTAAAAGCCAGCGCCATCTAGTGATCATCTACTGATGGTGCTTCCTAATATGAAGACACTGGCTGATCTAGCCTACATTATGTCAATACCTTTCAGTCCAAACCCAGTAGTGGTGTGATTAGAACCCTTCAAAATGATTGTAAACACTACAAAAAGGTAAAGGGCATGCTGTAGCAATTCACTTGCTCCATGAAGTGGGTGTAAGTTTCACCCACCTGTCCCTTTAATTAGGGACAGTAGCCTGGCCAGGTTAAAATCCATTTCCCATATTTCCTTGCTTTCACCCTCCGTTCATCCTCTCCCCCCATTGGCTCATTCAGATATCCACTCCTCCAATCTCAGAACTTCTTGGAAGCCAGCTCTGGTATTTAAGCTGGCTGGCTAGGCCAGGAAAAGACTTAATTTTCTCTTTAGTAAGAGAAAATTAACAAACAAACAGCATATTACTTAATTAACAGTGTAACTTTAACTATTTTAGATAACTACTGGTGCATCCGTTTACTCTTTCCAAAATTGAATACTTTGTCTAAACCTTTCTTTTTTGTTTCCACTGTTACTTGTTTAAGTTTAGTTGCTGTTTAGGGGTTGTTTTTGTTAGTGTGTACAGTCTCCATTTTGTTCCTGATATTTTCCAAACAGCTGTTCACCACTCAATCCGGTACTACTCAACAGACTCACCATTTTCAACAATCGCTATTTTTTCATCAACCTTCATCCACCATCATCAGTACAGGACTCTATTTGGGACTTCATTATTTTTGGTGAGATTATTCCTTTTCTGTTTGCTGGTTTTTTCTACTTTACTTTGATACTTTGGATCTTGTAGTTTTGGTTTGTTCTTTTGTTACTTTGGATTTCATCTGCATTACTTCACTGGACTTGTTAGGCCTAAATTTCATTTATCATCCATTGCCATCAAGACTGTCTTTTTGTATTTGTTTTCCCCATATACTTATTCATTCACCTTTGTCTCTTTTGCCTGTCGGTGTGTTGGTTTTGTATTGGTGTGGTGTTTGTGTGTGGGGGTTTATTGGAGGCCCACCGGACACCGCATTCATTTCGCTTTAGTGTTAGTTTGGATGTTTGTTTAATTCACTTTACTTTCTTACTCACCTGTACCTTCCACTTAACACACTGTTATCTGCAATAAGTTGTTGGCATTATATTTCATTTATTACATTATAGTTTACAACAATAAACCATTTGTTCATAAAATTGACACCTCTGACATCCCTGCTTTTGCTGTCTGTCACTCTTGCTGACCTAGTTATTTATAGATATTGGGCCAGTAGTATCGCCTTAGGGAGGACAGTACAACTGCTTCTCAGTTGTGCAGGGTGATTGTTACAATGTGATAACAGCAGACAGACATAGTCAGAGCAGGGGGTGCAGTTACACAACTCGAGTTCATATCCTTCTCCTGGGAGAAAACAGAAACACCTGGGTTTCAGCATGCCAAAGCATTTCCAATGGGAATGTCTCTGTACTTTGCATGAGATATGACAATTAGTTGATTAATTGATTATTGATCACCTTGGCTCAATTCAACATTCACTGACGAATTCTCTCTGGATCCCTATTTAGAGCCTCGCCTATATATTATAGTACTCTAAAGGGCTGTTCAGCTATTTTGTAACACCACCCCCACCCCTCCCAAATACAGTTAGAGATGACCCTTAACTCATTGTTAAAGCATTTTAATTTTGGGCTGGCAAATGCATTTAAAATTAAATAAAACACAATGCCAATAGAATGCTTTCCACTGACGTGTGATTCATGTTGTTCCCACTTTACCATGCTGCAGTTGAGTTGCAATTGAGCTTTTCAAGTCCTGTATGTAAGGTCACAATTGTAAAGGTAATAAGAACCCACTTATCTACATGCCTCTGCATGCAATGTTGCTGCTTTGTAATTGTATTGGGTGTGTTTCATCCATTCTCAAACGCTGATGGCTATTTGATGCTCTGTAAATTATAAAGCTGAATTTTAGTAAGGTCACCTGTTTCATATTTCCTCCTACTCCTAAGTTACATTTATTTACCTTTTGCTTACCTTAAACTGGGATATTTACCTTGAATAAACAGGATTTTCAACACAATTTAGAAGGGAACGTGTAAAATGCAGGCCAGATGGTAATATTGAATATGCTCAGCAGGGTTAAACAAATTTAAATCTAAGCACTGTTATTTGCAAAATCTTTAATAAAACTTCTTATAAACTCTTATTTGGGAGCCACACAACTTTTTTTTTCTAAATTAATAATTTCCAAAAATATTTTTGTTTTGCTTAAACATTTTCAGAAATACTAAAGAAACTCAATGGCAAATGTGTCAACATTGAAGACATTGAAACAGACTTTTAGTCTAAGTGTTTATCATTGAAAATATTTATATGGTTAGCACTCTTGTATTTAAAAAAAATAAATCTTTGCTCTGTCGAGACTACAAGACCATTGATAAAATACAAAAGACTCCTTAATGTTCTCTGTTGGTATGTGTAACATAGATTTGGAGGTTGAATAGGAAATACCAAGCAGTCATATAAATACTGCAGCTATAGCTTGAAACCTGAGTGTAACTCGGTAGAATGCCAGCTCTGGTTAGACTCTGCTTGTGATCACGAGATAACAAAGATTTGCTTTTTGATGGCCTCAGTGAGCCGCTGTATTATTGAGTGTGAGATCAATATTTAACGCTGTGATGATGAGAGTCTCACACTGGTTTATAGTTATAGATCAATATGTAACACTGTGATGACAAGGGGCTCGCACTGGGTTATAGATCAATATGTAACACTGTGATAAGGGGCTCATACTGTATTATAGATCAACATGTCCCACGTGTCAGCCTGTTCCTATCCAGTTTTAAATAACTTTAGCATAACCGAGGCAGAAGTTTTAAAGGGACAAGGACCTCTTTAAAATAAACAAATCTCCTGGGCCGGATGAGATCCTCCCAATAGTACTGAAAGAAATGAAAGAAGTTTACAAATCGCTAAACAAGATCATGCAACAGTCTCTTGACACAGGGGTTGTACTGACAGACTGGAAAATTGCAAACGTATTACCAATCCACAAAAAGAGAAACACAACTGAACCAGGTAACTACAGACCAATAAGCCTGACTTCTATTATATGCAAACTTATGGAAACTATAATAAGATCCAAAATGGAAAATTACCTATATGGTAACAGTATTCTGGGAGACAGTAAACATGGTTTTATGAAAGGGAGATCTTGACTAACTAACCTGCTGGATTTTTTTGAAGATACAACATTGATAATGAATCATTGAAAAGCATATGACATGGTTTATTTAGATTTCCAGAAAGCTTTTGACAAAGTCCTGCATAAAAGATTAATTCTAAAACTGAATGCAGTTGGGATTCAAGGAAACACATGTACATGGATTAGGGAGTGGTTAACATGTAGAAAACAGAAAGTACTGATTAGAGGAGAAACCTCAGAATGGAGTGTGGTAACCAGTGGAGTACCACCGAGTATTAGGTCCTCTGCTATTCCTAATCTGCATTAATGATTTAGATTCTGGTATAGTAAGCAAACTTGTTAAATTTGCAGACGACACAAAAATAGGAGGAGTGGCAAACACTGTTGCAGCAGCAAAGGTCATTCAAAATGATCTAGACAAGATTCAGAACTGGGCAGACACATGGCAAATGACATGTAATAGAGAAAAGTGTAAGGTACTGCACGCATGAAATAAAAATGTGCATTATAAATATCATATGGGAGATACTGAAATTGAAGAAGGAATCTATGAAAAAGTTGACTCAAAAATGTCTTCATCTAGACAACGTAGGGAATCTATAAAAAAAAGGCCAACAAGATGCTCAAATACATTGTGAAAACTGTTGAATTTAAATCAAGGGAAGTAATGTTAAAACTGTACAATGCATTAGTAATACCTCATCTTGAATATTGTGTTCAGTTCTGGTCACCTCGCTACAAAAAGGATATTGCTGCTCTAGAAAGAGTGCAGAGAAGAGCAACCAGAATTATTCTGGGTTTAAAAGGCATATCATATGCAGACAGACTAAAATAATTGAATCTATTCAGTCTTGAACAAAGAAGACTATGTGGTGACCTAATTCAAGCATTCAAAATTTTAAAAGGTATTGACAATGTCGACCCAAGGGACTTTTTCGACCTGAAAAAAGAAACAAGGACCAGGGGTCACAAATGGGGATTAGACAAAGGGGCATTCAGAACAGAAAATAGGAGGCACTTTTTTAATCGTGAGAGTCTGGAACCAACTCCCCAGTAATGTTGTTGAAGCTGACCCCCTGTGATCCTTCAAGAAGCTGCTTGTTGAGATTATGGGATCAATAAGCTACTAACAACCAAACGAGCCAAATGGGCCAAATAGCCTCCTCTCGTTTGTAAACTTTCTTATGTTCTTATGTAACACTGTGATGACAAGGGGCTTGCACTGGATTATAGTTATAGATCAATATGTAACACTGTGATGACGAGGGGCTCGCACTGGGTTATAGATCAATATGTAACACTGTGATGACGAGGGGATCGCACTGGGTTATAGATCAATATATAACACTGTGATGACGAGGGGCTCACACTGGGTTATAGATCAATATGTAACACTGATGACGAGGGGCTCGCACTGGGTTATAGATCAATATGTAACACTGTGATGACGAGGGGATCGCACTGGGTTATAGATCAATATGTAACACTGTGATGACGAGGGGCTCGCACTGGGTTATAGATCAATATGTAACACTGTGATGATGAGGGGATCGCACTGGGTTATAGATCAATATGTGACACTGTGATGACGAAGGGCTCACACTGGGTTGGTGCTGGAGTAGTAGGCCCATGTCTTGCAGTTGAATTCCGTGTCAGTAGGGCCCTCCTGCTTGGTCTCTTTCCAGTAGTACTTGTGCATCTCATTGGGTTTGACACCCAATGTCGTTCCGTCCTGTGAATCGTACAGAGTTGGATTCATTGCCCAGTCATACACACCATACAGGTTGAAAGAGTATGGCCTGGAGGTCAGATTCTTGAATATGACCTGGAATAGAAATGTAACCACTTTAACCATAATAACCACTTTAATAACAAGAGGACAAGTAGCTTCAAATTACATTCTAGCAGTGTGGCAGGGTGAGACCTGCCCCTGTAAGCAATGGATATTTGTAAATAAAATATGGTTTTGTTTGATTTATAAATAAGATCTGTTTAAGTTTGTAAAAACAAAGTGTGTGCTACATATGGCATGGCTGGGAGGTTAGACTTCCCTCCCTGTCTAAGTGAAATTGAATGTGCTGCAGGTGGCCAGGTGTTAATTAAATAATTGATTATCAATTAACCCTTGCCACATGCTTTTGAAAAGAGGCTGGAAAGCCAGCCCTTTGTTCTTAATTGTTTTTCCCAGTGCTTTTGCAGCAGGGGGTGGCTGACTCGATTTAGAGTAATTTACAAGCCGTTGTCTGAGGCACACAGCTCTTGACCTCCAGGGCATTATATGAGCACTGTCGCTAACTTAGTGTGCCAGTCACGTTGGCCTGTCCTCATAGTCCAAACAAGGATAGGCCAACAGACACCTGCAAAATGTTCTATCCAAGCATCTAAGGTGAAGGCTCCAACTCCAGACTAGGTTTGCATACACTTCTCTCTTTTCTTTTTATTATTCAATCCCTCTCAGCACCATCCTCTCCATAGCCATTTTACTTCCTTTCCTCTATTGCTCCTTTCCTTTCCTCCCTGTAATCCTCTCCTCTCATTCCTGTCCTCTGGCTTCTCCCTGCCGCTACAAATTGAACTCCTCTAACATGAGCTCCCTGCCTCTCCGCTCCTCTCTTCCTTCTCTTCTACACTCACTGAGGGTAAACCAATCTCCCTGCTGTCTTGATCTCTATCACTCGTTCCTCTCTTCCTTCTCTTCTACACTCACCGAGGGTAAACCAATCTCCCTGCTGTCTTGATCTCTACCACTCGCTCCTCTCTTCCTTTCCTTCTACACTCACCGAGGGTAAACCAATCTCCCTGCTGTCTTGATCTCTATCACTCGTTCCTCTCTTCCTTCTCTTCTACACTCACCGAGGGTAAACCAATCTCCCTGCTGTCTTGATCTCTACCACTCGCTCCTCTCTTCCTTCTCTTCTACACTCACCGGGGGTAAACCATCTATGTAGGCTTGGTTGGAATTTATTTTCTTATGTTGACATCTACTATTGTATGTATTTTAGTATGTACGATTGTAGGCTAGAAATAAATACATTTGAAGTGTCATTTGTATTTGTAGTTGTTAGTTATTATACATCTATACCATGTATGTAACACTTCATTATATATTTATTAATCTTTTAAAATTGATAGAACTCCCTAAACCAACACACAATTTGTTTATAATTGTTCGGTGAATTCCTCTAATCATGCATTCTCTCTGGTACTCTTTGCTCCTCTCTGCGATACAAAAACACATAATTCAAAGTAGCCAGTACAGTAAACATTTTATATACATACAAACGTGTGAAAGTGTACATTGTGGGGGGAGTCTGACAACATTACAAATACATTTAGGAAAAATACATGTTAATGATCTCTTGCCTGTAAGGAAACTTTATTGTATCCAATATGTCGTTTTCTATACCAAGATTTCATTATTTACTCTGAGGTTTTTATTTGTATAATTCAAATAAAATTTAGAGTAGAGGTCTGTTGTCATATAATGTACATATCCAGAGTTCAGGCTACAGTTGCATTGATAATTTCTTGGTAGTAACATTACACTGAGTGCAAATAACGGTATATCATTTTAGCAATACAACACACATTCCGTAAGATTACAAATGATTAAAACAAGTGAATACATCTCATTCATAACCACAAGTATAGAAAAGTCTTAAATATTTTCAAAACTAAAAATGTTGAATTATCTAGGTAGTCTGGTCCTGTATACTCTCTATATCGGCAGTGTCACAACCGTGGACTGTTAAATTTCTGTTTCAAGGTGAGTTATATACTCTTTTGTTAAGTAAAACACTCCTTTTCCAAGTGCTGATAAATTATGACAATTAACACAGATTTTCTTTTATATTCCCACACAAACAAAAGAAATAGTCCCAAGAAACACCGTTCTTAAAGATATTAACATTATTTCATAAATCAACATAATTTCTAAATCACATTAGCATGATTATTTAATAATGAAATAGACATAACGACCGCTTAAAAATGCCAAAATCAATGCTAAATACCGATTTGTTGATTAATACTGGAGTTATCACTCATAACCTTTTAAAATTCCTGCTCATTATGTTTAATTGTGAAATATCTTGAAATACCTATTTTTAGACCATGAATTGCCTTGAAATAGGCAATTTCCTGGATCTACACAGACCTAATCCTAAGATCTCACTTTAAAGGTATGATTGCAAACTTGCTATTCCCAGCAGGACGATTGAAATATTATTCTGTATAAACAGATTCTATTCAAAGGGTACATTTCTTCCTCAAAATGGAAAAGGTAGGTTATCCAGATAACAGAAACTTTTCTCTAATAATGAGACAGTGCAGGTTACCCAAGTAATGAGAATGTCGGCTTTCTTAGGACCGGGAAAAAGTATTCCTGGATAAAGGAAACAGTTTATCCTAATTTCTGGCTTATAGTGTTTCTGTGATGTTTAATGTCACAGCTTTGGTTTGTGCACTGATAAAGGCACTAGCCATAACACTGGGTTCCTGGGCGTTTTTGAAGATTGGAAGAATTCAACAGAACAGTACTCAAAGTCAGCAGATACAAATCTTCAATTGCACTGAAGGATCGGGTCAGACCAATAACCCCATCTGTTGTTGTTGGATGATATTTCCCCTACGTCCAATTCCATAGCAGATTTATTGCATCCTGTTTAAGCACACTGTAGCAATTCACTTGCTCCATAAAGTGGGTGTAAGTTTCACCCACCTGTCCCTTTTATTAGGGTCAGTAGCCTGGCCAGGTTAAAAATCAATTTCCACTAAATGTTCTCTGCAATAAGTTGTTGTCCTTATATTTCATTTATTACATTATAGTTTACAACAATAAACTGTTTGTGAAATTGATACCTCTGACGTCCCTGCTTTTGCTGTCTGTCACTCTTGCTGTCTTAATTATAGATATTGGGCCAGTAGTATCTCCTTAGGGAGGACAGTACAACTGCTTCTCAGTTGTGCAGAGTGATTGTTACAACACAACCAATCTGGATGTATTGCTTTGTTGTTAATGGTGTTAAACAGAATGTGCTTCCTTAGGATTTATAGGCTGCTGATGAGAGACGGGGTTCACAGCTCATTAGGAGGTCAGTTCACTTGCGAGGAGCATTGGAGTATAATCATGAGAAAATGCCTGGCTTTGTTACATTTAAATAGATCCAGTTTCACAATCAACACAGCGTAGGTCATGCTTTGACAATAAAGTCAAGTAGACAAATGATCCATCTGGTTATTTAAATAAACAAGTTCTCATTAATGAGCTTGAGAACAGCAGTGAACGATGCCCATGTGTGCTCTTGCTACCAGACAGTAAGTAAAGTAAGTAAGGTATTTGAGAAAATATCCAGAGAGAAAACATGCTTTTCATCTCTATCTCTTCCCAGAGAAAAGCTTGGGAATTGTGTCTTCTCCTCATTAAATCTGATCTCAAGGGTTTCACCTCAAACCACTGTTGGACAAACACAAATGAGAGGCAAATTTAAAATCAGAAAAAATACATTTTAATAACATACTGTAATGGATAAACTCATCATGGCTGTGAGTTAATAATACCTATATCACCACATATTAGTCAGCTTTTTGGAAACATAAAAACGGGCTCTGCCTGAGCCTCAGCAGCCCCAGCAAGGTGCCTGAAGGCTTGCAGCTCAGGTGCACTTGTACCTCAGACATTTGCACCTCAGACACTTGGGTGCTCGCCACCGTACATACCTGTTATGGACACCGTCACATTCTCCAGTCTGTCTGGCTGGGTGGCTGGTTTACTACTGTTGACTTAAAGGACGCATATACACATTCATATTCGTCCCATGCACAGGCAATATCTCCGTTTTGCTTTTCAAGGAAGTGTCTTCAAGTTTTCCATCCTCTCCTCAGCCCCCGCACGTTATTAAAGTGCATGGATGCCATCCTGGACCCCTTGAGGTTACAGGGGATCAGGGTGTTGAACTACCTGGGTGACTGGTTGAGCTGTCCCCAGTCGCAGGAAGGGACAGTGGTGTAGTGTAGCAATAGTGACTGAGCATTTGTCAATGCTGGGTCTCGTCCTAATGATGCAAAAGCTATTTAATTTCGGTGCAAGGTACAGTTTACCTGGGACTCTGGCTGGCCCCCCTTTCAGTGTGAGCCTATCTGTCAGACGACAGAGTGGCTGACATTCAAAATTGCGTAGCCCTGTTTCAATAGTTGCTGGGTCTGATGGTCAACCCTCCAGCTGGAGTTACTCCATATGCACCAGCTTTAGGTGTGACTCAATGCTTTCCAGCTACATCCCAAATGTGACACATGCCATTGGCTGACCATGTCACGCATATGCTGGGAAGCCCTGCGCTGATGGAGGCGAGCCTCTCGCATGTGCGAAAGTGTAAGGGTGGAGGATATCCACTGCCATCAGGTGGTGACGACGGATGCTAACTCGGATTGGGATGCAGCCTGATCCGGCAGAGGAGTCCGTGGGTCCTGGTTGGGCCATTTGACATCCCAGCACATAAATGTGCGCAGTTGCAAGCAGTTCATCACTCTTGTACGCATTCCTGCCAATACTGTTGCTCCTGGCTTTCCTGGAGAAAGTACAGGGGGAAGAGGTGACAATTCTCCTGGCGACCCCCAGATGGCTCAGCTTTTCAACCTTTGCCAGCTGCTGCAAGGCCAGCCCTGGGAGAGTCCGCTGCACCTGGATCATCTCAGGCAACAGACACCCTTTGGCACTCAGAACCAGGCAGATTCCAACTGTGGGTCTGGCCCCTGATCGGGACCGTCTGTCTGCCGTTGGGCTCTCACACGCAGTCATCAGTACACCGCAGAATGTTAGGGCCTCCTCCACAAGAGCATTGTATGCCCAGAGTTCATGACCCCATTTATTGCTTTATAGCAATAATTACACAGTTTCTGCAAGATTTTCTAGAGGCGGGCAGGTCCCCCTCTACGCTGAAAATGTTCCTAGCAGCAATATCTGCATACCATATCCCCAATGACTTAGTATCCCCGTGCACTTATCTTTTGGTGACCCGTTTTCTTATGGGTGCTTCGCGGTTACATCCTCCTAAAAAGCACTGCCCGAATGGAGTCTAGATGTGGTATTGGAGGTTCTCACTAAGGTCCTGTTTGAGCCTATACATTCCACAGAGTGGAAATATCTCTATGAAGACAGCCTTTTTGTTAGCCATCACCTCTGCTAAGCGGGTTAGTGAGCTGCAGGCTCTGTCAGTGCACAGTTACTGTATGCGTGTTTGGGATGATGGAAACATAGTATTGTTATGCATGAACCCTGCTTTCCTCCCTAAGGTGGTTACAGATTTCAATTTATCCAGTCATTGGAACTAGAGGCTTTCCACCCCCCTCCTTTTTCTTTGGAGGATGATCGGAGATTAAATTCCCTCTGCCGGTTTGGGCATTGAGAGGTTATGTGGATAGGATGAGAGCACTGCGTCAGTCTGACCAGCTCTTCCAGAAGTAGTGACTGTCCCACTGGATTGTGGACACAGTTTCGACTGCGTATGCTAATGCCGACTTACCCCCATCTGGGCGTGTGTCCGCACACTCTACCAGAGGAGTGGCTACGTCATGAGCCCTTTTTAAGGAGCCTTATTGGCTGATATTTGTACTGCGGATAGCTGGGTTACTCTGCATACATTAACCAGGTTCTACCAACTCAATTAGGCACAAGGGTCCTTGAGGTTGCACGCTCACATCCCAAACCTTCGTTTGCGTTAGCAAGAAGTCCCTCTTCAGCTGTCTCTGTTCACACTCCCTCATGGTAAGCACAAAATATATTCATTTTTATAGTACTAGAAATCAGCTCTTTATCACCATCTGCTGTACGTTGTTGATATAATACTGAGGACTTCAGAAATCCATTAAGTACCATTTTCCTCGTTTGAGGACAAGCTACTTTGTAATTATTTTGTACATTTTTGACGGGCATCTACCTCTTATTTTATGTTATTGTTATGATAACTTATTCAAATTTTGTTAACTGTAAAAGTTAAGTTTAAAGATTACTGTTAATTCTGCAAATACAGACCATCAGATGTTCTGTGTGTTTTCACTGGTCTGATTGTGGGACACGTCAACCTTGACTGTCCTCAAAACAAAACGCAGCAGATTCTAAACAAAATTAACGATTACATTTTTTTTGTGATGAAATATTGATTTAGATTTGATCAAATTATACAAATAAAGCTTAATGGGTTAAAAAAAAGCACGTGATTTAATCGCAATAACTGAAAGATACCATATGTTTCCTTGTAAAAAAAAAAAAAAAAAAAATACAAATGAAAGATGTTTGTATTCTTAGAAACTTCTGGTTGAAAGGAGGCAGTGTCATGCTTTTTGTTTTTTTGTAAGCTGACAGCCAAACATGACAAACAATTAAAACATTTCTCTGTGTAAAGTTGTCAGAATTTCCCCCAACAATCAGGCTGTTTACATGATCAAACCACTAAGGTGAAATGAGGTCGGGAGACTGCATCTAATGCATATATAAAATGAAAATGGGACTTTACAGATGTGGTACAGAACAGAAAAGCCAGAGCACTTGTTATGTTTTTTTTGTTATTTTTTATATCACTCCTCCTGCAATGATTTAGAGCAGTGTTTCCGAACCCTGTCCTGGGAACCCCCTGGGTCTGCTGGTCCCGGGGACCCCCTGTGTCTGCTGGTCCTGGGGACCCCCTGTGTCTGCTGGTCCTGGGAACCCCCTGGGTCTGCTGGTCCTGTAGACCCCCTGTGTCTGCTGGCTTTCATTCCAACTGAGCTCTCAGTTACTTAACTATTCCCTTAGTTGAACTGATAATTTGCTTAATTAGACCTCTTCAATTGTTTTCAGCTCTTAAACAGTTGCAGATTTCAAGGTAGCTATAACATTTTATAAGTAACTTGAACCCAGGACCAGGGTTGGGAACCACTGATTTAGAGGACAGATCTCAAACCTGAGTGCACTAGAGCAGACATTATAAAAAGAGCTTTGAAACAGATTTTTAAAGTGTAAAAAGTTGTCAGGATGTTAACAATAAAAAGAAAAAATAGAGGTACACTATTTAAACAGTTGTAGCAACACGTGGAGACGTATAACGCTATATTTTTAGGAACCCCGCTACTTCCTCTTTCTGTCATGGGTACGCATCTGTCATGGATACTTACCAAGAACTAAAAAGACATGTTTGTACCCCAAAAATATATTAAATTAGTATAGCTGGGTATTCGTGCCAGTGGTCTCCTATATTATTGCTGTGGGCTACCGACTGCACCAAGACTGACTGACTGTGTAAAGATTTCTGTGTGAAATTTCTTAAAATTAATTCATAGAGCAAGATTTGTTTCAGAAGAATGAACAGAAAAGAAACACATAAAAAAAAACACACCTGCTTTTTTCCACGAATTTGGACAAGTGCGAGACAATATGGGTCAAAATATCAGCTTTCTATTAAGTTAAAAACATTTCAAATTATATATATATATATATATATATATTTAGTAAATATATACATCGACAGTACAAAGTGCTCGCTATCGACAGTACAAAGTGCTCGCTATGTCTGAGTTTCTGTTTTGTTTCTTTGTTTCTTTTGCTTTTTTATTTTTATTTTATTTATTTGTTTGGTGGTCAAATGAGTCAGGCTGCCCTTGTGGTTTTTCAACACAACCTAAAAGCTTTGTGGAAACCCAGTTTAAGAAAGCTGCACGATATGAGCAGTCTCATAGCAGTCCTTTAAATATACCCTCCCATATGTTAACATTAATTAGGTCATTTGGATTTAGGAGGAGAATGTTTCTCCCTGAAAGAAAACTACATTGCCTGAGATGTACTACCAAAATAGTGTGACAAAAAGGTGATTCTTATTTTTATTTTTGCATGTAAACCAAGCCAATGATACTCCCAATACTTCACCTGCCAACCAAGCGCCTACTATAGCCCTGTTTGGTAAATCAACACATTACAGAACGCAAGGAAGGGATCACATTTGTGTCACAAGTGTTCAAGTGATCCAAGTTGTACAAAAGTGTGTGCTACAGGTGTCGGGTGATTTTGTTTTTTATTTTTAATTCTGTATCTAATATCCCCAGCATTATAGTTTAGAATACCTGGTGAACTGTAGAGTTTCTAGATACAGCCTGACAACAATATATATAGGCTCCTCCCTTCATTAGCATACCCCAGGCAAGCACAAAGGTCTCGCCCACTTCTGGGGAAAGCCACAGTGTTGTTTTTACTCTCTGCGCACAGCCCAAACTTTCCCCACCTGAGAGGGAAATAGAAATATGATTCACCAAACTCTTTATGTAAATGAAGCTTAACATTTCTAAAACGAAAAGATAGTTGTGTATATTTCCCCATTTATGATATCACTGTTTCTAAACTTAACCAAAGCTGTAAGTAAACTCAATACATATCTGCACCATTTCCAGAAATAAGTACACGCTAGAGCAAACATATATTGTCATGTTCTCCGGTAGCATGCTAGGTGGTGCAGTTTGCATGCCTTACTTTCAGCTTGCCTGTTGCACTAACAGGTCCTTTCACCTCAGCAACACCCTTGTGATCATGTCACTGGCTGCAAAGCATGCTAGTCATTCGGGGAAACAGCTGGTTAATAACAGGAAAGAAGACATTAAGGGGCTGAAGAATTTCATACGGCAAACGACCTAGGAAGTGCAAGTTTAACAGACTGTTCAAGAGTGAGACATGCAGAATGGGGGTTTCTTTAGTCTAGTGTGGCATGCTTTCAAATGAGACCATCACGGTGCTGTGGCCAACACAAAGGAACCAGACCTGTCCTGAGATACAAATTGGTACATTATAAAGAGATAACCTTTACTAAGTATTACATTTCATTAAATTAAATATACATACCAACTCATGTTTACTTGCACTTGCAGTGTAACAAAAATCAGTTACGTAAAATACAAGAATACATTTACAATTGGTGTGTGCAATATGAAAAGGTTAAGGAATGATAAACCACCCACAAGCTTAGGCCACTAATTTACCAATTATTTATAAAAAAACACACATTTAATGGAAGTGCACTGTGGCTGCTGTCACTGATGCCATTCTACAGGATTAGAAACAGCAGCTGCTGGACTGTCACACCTGGCTTACAAATAAATATACAACCAATTATACATTTTCTAAAATGTGATTCAATTTACCAGGGTTAGTGTCATCAATGAATTCTAAAGCTGACCGCTGTTATAAATGACCAATAATGCCTCTATATATGTATTATAAAGGGTGTTATAAATAGTATTAGACAGTTAAAGACAGGCTTTTATCAATATAATGACTGTAAGAACATGCAACTGAGGTTTTCATACTGATGCACAATGAAAACACAATCATCTAAGTTTTACATCAATAGCTCATTGAGTACATACATAATGGTATTTAGATATCAAACAGTGAGCAGATAGGTTTGTTGATTGTTTGAGTAATATTGTGCTTTGGGATAACAAAATACTGAGCTCAAGTTATGTGATTTCATAAAAATGCCAGGTGCTCAGGGTTTGGTATTTGAGTTGAGTTAAAATTGCCAAAATTAGTTGATTAAAAATCTGTAGAAATAGCCACTCGAAAAGACATGATTTAAATTATCGCAAGAACAGCAAAAGACCATGCCCCGCTTGAGTAATGAAGATCACCTGGTTGCTATCAGCATGACTGAAGGCTGTCTGTCTGTGACAGAAGTTGCCTGGAGAATGAGATGTTCTGCTTCAACAATCAGCAGACTAGTCCAGAGAAACCAGGAAAGCGTCTCTGTGAGGGACAGGTCACGTCCTGCAAGACTATGCCTCCCCAAAATAAATTGCCCAAACCCTCACAAGAAATTGTTCTAATCAACACAAAAAATATTTGTGAGCGAAGATCAATTTTTTTCCCCGCAAGCGCACAAAGCAGGTCTAACAAACATATTTCTTGTTTTCCTACTGCGCAACCGCCAGACCGCTAGGGCAGCTAGAATATCAAAATCAACACTGTAGTACAGATACAGGATTTCAATGTCATTCAAGGAGACAATGCTTGGCTGGTTTAACATCCATTCTTCCCACCGATCTGAGCCCCTTATAGATATTCAAAGGTTTACGGTAAGAATGCAGTTATTTTTTTTTTTTCCAAATATACCTTATGAAATACATTGAATGCTCCTTGATTATAAGTGATAGTAAGTGTGTGTTTAGAAGCTTAATAGTCGATATTAACAATTAAGGTTAACAACACTTTATATTAAGTGTCTCTAATCACTGTGTATTTACATAGTAGTTACATATAAACACATGTATACTTAAACATCATTTCAATGTTATCATGCACAGTTACAATGCACTTAATGTGTAAATCTTTTTGCACGATATGTACACAATCATATCAGAAAGAGATTAGGATTAGGTTTAGAATTAGGGTTATATCATGCAAAAAGGTTTACACATTAAGTACGTTGTAACCAGCAGTCCAGATATGCTGCGTACCTGCCGTTTTTACGCATTACAGAATCAGAAATATGCACTAAATTTAAATTTACTCTGTAAAAATACACATAGCAATTTTGCTGCACATTTTGTCTGCCTCCCCTAAAACTTCCACTAACAACTACATCTCCCAGAATACAATGTCATCAGTTACTAAGAAACTGTACAGAAGAAAATCCAACCCAACAAACATTATCCAGTCTCTGGCTAGCTCTGTTGTCTTTGCAGCCAATTACAGTAAGAATAAGAAAAGCTGCCCAGTTCAGCTGCAATCCAACTGGAACGATCGTCAGAGGCAACCGTTAAAAAAAGGTGCCTATAATATTAAACAAACTGTTTTATAACTTATTATTGTATTTCCTTATTTTATTTACCTGTATGGCTTTATATTGAAAACATGTTTACAGAGTTTAAGAATTTAATGTTAAAAAATATAAGTACCGTAATTAATTTGCAGTCAGCCAATAAAGAACCTTGTAGCACACACGTGTGGTTTTACAGTAGTTCAAAGTAACATTGCAGTTAAAATGGAAGGCTCTTTTGCAATGCCTACCCCATTACCATTACAGATTGTACAGTACAGATCACAGATTACTCATGTCTTCAAGGTAATGTTGCATGTTACCCCCTGAAAATACATTTTACTTTCTCAGTGTTAAAATTGGAGAGTAAATTACTCCCAGACCCAGAACCTTATCTGGAGCGCTGGTTGTAACTGTGCTTAATAACATTGTAATTCTGTGTAAGTACACATATATTTACTAAGTAGCTACTACGCAAATACACAGTTAAGATGAATTGACTGTTATTGAAAGCAACACTTGAATTTCACTGCCCTGTATGATAAATGCTGTTAATGTCAGGCTGAGTCTATAATGCCAACCCATTCCATGCACATTATTTCAGCACTGCATTGTTTCCACCTCCTGTTTTCTACTAGTATGTTATTCCTCTTTATTTTCTAATCAAATATACACCCCATTAATGGATCAGCATCCCTCGAGACACCTTCCAGCCCCATAGTGTCAAGGCTGTAATCAAGGTAAATGGAGGCTCAGCCCAATAAGAGATAAAGGTCCTAATAAGTGTCCACAAGATTGTTCCTGGAATTTGCTTCAGTAAAACATTGAAGACAGTGGACTTGGTTTTCCCTGATTCACTTGATGAAAATGCCCCTTTCAGTTAGGTTAATTACACAAGTGTATGGCATATGAGATGAGCAATATAAGAATGAGTGTAATCATTGTAAGAGCTGCTGCATGTATAATTACACAAAGGGTGATTATCGCATCATTTTATGACCTTACTAAATTAAACTTGCCTTATCATTACTGAACAGTGTAGATGGTACTTAACCATTACGCAGGGGAAGGAACTTCTCATTTCTCACATTGGTAAGGTAAGACCTCTGTGTTGCATTGAGCCCTGTCTTCTTATAAAAAGTGCCGCGTAAGCTACTGCTACTTCCCCTGCACTTTTTAAAAACTAGTTTAAAAATTCGTAGCCTTTTTATTCTGTTTCTGACTATCAGCACCTATGCGCTCTGTGTATCAGGCTACTTCTTTCTGTCTGTCCAACTTAGCACGGTAAGTATTATTGTTAAGAATTGTGTGTGTTTTTCACCCCTTTTTACTTCGGAGAGCACTACTACTCCATGGGACCGGGCTTGCCTTAATCCTGTTGTTGAGTTTGCCCACCAGCCACCTGCGGGCCGTGGTTGGGCCTTGTTTTGATTGTAGCTAAACGCATCCCCATACTCGAGTAGAGCGCTAGCTGCTCACCAAGGCTTCCCTCGTTGTTGGGTTGAGACATAAACACTCAATGAATAAACAGAGTGCTCTTCCCCATCTGTCCTGTAATATTGAACTGATTTTATATTTTAAAAACTGTTTTTATTACTGTGTGTGTCTAAGTCAATCACCCGTCGCGCCTTTGGCTCTGTCCCCCTGTTGTACGCTATGCACTGCTCAGACATGTGACCACACGGTCAGGGCAGGCAGCTTGCACAGCTGCCCCGTTGTTTTTTAATACTGCGGTGCATAAGACTCTGCCCGTGCTACTTCGGTAACCCGGTGCTCGGTACAAGCGGTGAATGCAGTGCATATTAGACCGGTGCTGCACGGTGCACGCGGTGCCCATTGCAAGAGGCACGCACGGTGCTCAGTGCACGCGGTGCACGTCGTACTTGGTGCTCTTAACCTGGTGCTACACTACTCCCAGTGCTCACAGTGCTCGGTGCATGCAGCGCACACAGTGTTTACAGCTAGTGATTTGTAACCCGGCGCTATGATTGGTACGGCTAGCTTCCATGCCTGCGTGGCCTGTGGGACCAGTATCCCACAGGAGGACAGGTACAGCATGAGTGCGCGGTGCCTTGGCCTCTATCACACTGTGTCAGCCCTAAATGACGCCTGCAACATCTGCGCGGCTTTTCAGGTGTCCGTTCCAACCCGCAGCCGCTCCCTGTCGCCTTTGGCTAGATGGGTGAAAAAGTCTCGGTAGGCGCAGGATATAATGGACATGAAAGCTCAGATCGGTCACATCATGAAGTATTTGGAAAGGCAGACCACACCGGCTTCAGCTGTAGACCCCCGTGTGGCATCCCTCCCATTCGCTGTGCTGGTCACAATCTCTGTGCCGCCCCCTGACCCCTCCGGGGGAGTACAGGGTGAGTGGATTGACCGGGCTCTCTGCTCAGACTAGGACGCGCTTTCCATCACTGCCTTGTGGGGTGAGTCCGCGTTCCCTCCGGATATGGAGGTTGAGGCGGAGCCTGAATTCCAGGCTGATATGGCCACTAGTTCCAAAGCTGCCTCGGTTACTAGCACACCGCCACTGGCAGGGTCCATGCCCGTGCTTATGGGGCGCACGGCGGAGTACCTGCAGGTCCCCTGGACAGCACAAACAGAGCCACGCCGTTCCGTCTTTTGACCGCATGACGTGGCTCCCCGAGGTCAACCCTTCCCAGTGTTCCCTGATTTTATGGAGGAGGTGCGTTCCTCTTGGAACCACCCTGGTACAGCACCGGCACAATTGAGACATAGTTCTCCTCTGGCCTTGCTCGAAGGGGTGGAGAAGCTGGGCTTGGCCGGGTTTCCCCCTGTGGACTCCACCTTTGCGGCCTTGGTTAAGGCTCAGCAGGTGGGAGGTATGCCCATGGACCTGTGTGCCCTAACCTGCAGTGGAAGCCCAAAGTACCCGCCTAGAGAACACATCCAGCAAGCTCACTGCATACCTGGACAGAGTTTTCCATGATGCCCTGCTACCAGAGCCAGTGGCCATGGAACTGCGACTTCTGTTGCACACGTTGCTCCAGATCTCTGGCCTGCAGACCTAGTGGTCGCGCGCAGACAGCTGTGGCTGTTGCAGGCGCGGGTGCCTGACGCTGATAAGGCCGCGCTTTTGGACGTGCCCATATCTCCAGGCCACACGTTCGTCCCAGCAGTGGAGGAGATCCTGCAACAAAGCCTTCGGGAACACAAGGCGTCAAGGCAGGTAGCCGCGTTGCTCCCTCCCCCTGCTCCGGTGCGGGTCAGGTCAAGCCGCTGGCACTCGGCGCAGCCGTGTACGGTCACCCGAAAGGTGCCGGTTCCCACAGCCCTGCCAGGTGACCTTAGGCACTGTCTACAGGCCTCATCTCAGGCGAGAGACAGGACCCTCCCTCAGAGTGGTGGCCGTAGCCAGCCCACGCAGCAACAACCACAACGGCAGTTCCAGGGTTTCCACCCTAGACACCCGCCCACACTAGCCCCTTTTTCTCGAAAGGTCCGGTCGGAGAAGGCGTCAGTTCTCCTCGTGGCTCCCAGGTGGCCCAGGAGAATCTGATTCTCATCCCTGTGCCAGCTATTGAACGGCCCACCCTGGGAAATCTCGCTTCGCTGGGATCTTCTCAGTCAGGCGAGAGGCATGCTTTGGCACCTGGATCCGGGCAGGCTCCAGCTATGGGTTTGGCCCTGAAAGGGACCGCTGGTCAGCCTTAGGGCTGTCAGACGCAGTTGTGGGTACACTGTAGAATGCTAGGGCACATTCCACTAGGTCACTGTATGCCTATAAGTGGAAACGGTCTCAAGATTGGTGCCGTTCTAACGGCATGATCCAATCTCCTGTCCCATGCCCGCCATCTTGCAGTTTCTGCAAGATCTGCTTGAGGCTGGTAGATCACCTTCCACACTGAAGGTTTACCTAGCAGTTATTTCTGCTTGTCATGCGCCCGGGGATACTGAGTCAACGGGGGCGCATTTTTTGGCTACCCGAGGAGGGCCACTTTCTCCGAATGGAGCCGTGAGATTGTACTGAAGGCTCTCACGCATGCCTCGTTTGAGCCTATATACTCTTGCTATGAACATGTACCATAGCTATACTGTTACTATGTGTATGCACTGTTGCTATGACTGGTTGCTATATATGTGTACCATTGTTAAGGATTTCTGAAGCTGCAGTAGAAACTATAACATGTCACGTTATGATGTTTTAACAAATCACAAGATGCATTTTAAAAGCAAGGTTTAATAAAAAATGGTTATATACTTGAATGTATCTAATTAGGATTTGACAGTGTTGTTTCTGAAACTAAATATACACCTGTGACAGAAATACAATGATTCTTGGTTGTAAATCTCTCTCTCGACCTGTGAGGGTACTAAGCAGCGAGAGCAGAATTCTTTGGATAGGCTGGTCTGACAGTTCTTTTCCAGGGTCAGGAAGTCAGCCAGTCTGGACAAAGACAAGACTCCTTTGCAAGAACACATTGACCCGGAAGAGAAACGACGCGGCAGCCGCAGATTGGAGAGACGGTTGCACTCATTTACCAATGGGTCATGTGTGAAAAGCATAAAAGGGGACAGAGAATTGTAATCTGTTCCTTCGCTTTGGTTGTTATTAAGTGACCTGGAAAGACCTGTATTGTTGTGGATAATCATGAGAGCTTGTTTTGTTCTATTTGTTACGTGTTTCAAAGCTGTCACCAAAGGCCAGCACAAACCCGGAACAGCACTGCACTTGTATCACAAATAACTGTATTTATAATAAAAACAGGACTATTATTTGAAGGGCAACCCAGATATTATAAATTAAGTAATACACTGTGACAGAAATACAATGAGTTCTGGTGAAAAATCTCCCTCCCGACCTGTGAGGGCGCTAAAGAACGGGAGGAGAAGTATCTGGAAGGGCTGGCCTGATAATTCGTTTCTGGGACCGGGAAGTCGGTCAACTTGGAAAGAAGCGAGACTCTGTTGTAAGACTGCTTTGACGTGAAAGGTAAATGAGGGGCAGCTGCAAGTAATAAGGCAGCTGCAATCATTTACCTAGATGTCATGCGGGAGTACATATAGGGGCCAGGGTAATGCTGATCTTTTCCTTCGTTTGGGTTAAACAGTGGGAGAGAGAGAAGGACTGAGAGAGGAGCTCTCAGAGTTTAAAAAAACAAATACGTGTTATGTGTTATTTTTGTCTGTCAGTGTAATTGTCTGTTCTTTGTCTCACAAATAGACAGTTAAAGCAAACCTCCGGAGCTGTCGCTAGGAATAAGCACTGTCGGGAGCACCACTGCACTAACACCTGCTGCACTCACCCAGGACTGGTGAACCGTGTCATTGTTTTGTTGAGGACGGTGCCCTGTTTTTCGTTATCCCCGTGCTTTACACATTGTTGTGGGGGGATTTACATCTTGAGGTCACCAGACCAGAGCAATAAAGCATTTATTCACTGAATCACAGCTGTCTGCTTATCACTCCTGCACAGCATTGTATTACTTACCTTCTAGCATAACTCCTTATCTGATTGTACAGGTGTACACATCCCATGTGCTTCAGTAACAGCCTGCGTTTGGTGACAGCACTTGTGTTACAGACACATTTCTGTTATAGATACTGCAATGGCAAAGACTTGGGACTATCCAGTATCGTCCAAACTCAAAATGTGACAAAACTAAAGAAACAACTCAGAGCATCAGTGTAACGCTTCACCCTGAACCCACGCTGATTCTTACAACTCAGAACATCAGTGTAACACTTCACTGAACCCACGCTGACTCTTACAACTCAGAACATCAGTGTAACATCACGCTTCACCCTGAACCCACGCTGATTCTTACAACTCAGAACATCAGTGTAACGCTTCACCCTGAACCCACGCTGATTCTTACAACTCAGAACATCAGTGTAACGCTTCACCCTGAACCCACGCTGATTCTTACAACTCAGAACATCAGTGTAACGCTTCACCCTGAACCCACGCTGATTCTTACAACTCAGAACATCAGTGTAACGCTTCACTGAACCCACGCTGATTCTTACAACTCAGAACATCAGTGTAACGCTTCACTGAACCCACGCTGATTCTTACAACTCAGAACATCAGTGTAACGCTTCACTGAACCCACGCTGATTCTTACAACTCAGAACATCAGTGTAACGCTTCACTGAACCCACGCTGATTCTTACAACTCAGAACATCAGTGTAACGCTTCACCCTGAACCCACGCTGATTCTTACAACTCAGAACATCAGTGTAACGCTTCACTGAACCCACGCTGATTCTTACAACTCAGAACATCAGTGTAATGCTTCACTGAACCCACGCTGATTCTTACAACTCAGAACATCAGTGTAACGCTTCACTGAACCCACGCTGATTCTTACAACTCAGAACATCAGTGTAACGCTTCACTGAACCCACACTGATTCTTACAACTCAGAAATCAGTGTAATGCTTCACTGAACCCACGCTGATTCTTACAACCCAGAACATCAGTGTAATGCTTCACCCTGAACCCACGTTGATTCTTGCTAGATCTTTAATATTAAGATATTTTTCTCCTTGGTGCAATCCGAACCAAACACAGGTCCTCCCTCCATTGTGTAGAAGTTTGTTTGATTATTTTTTAGATTTTCTTATTTTTAGGTGGCATGGTCTGACTGGTAGGTGAAGTGTCTTTGAATTTCTTCTTTTAAATACCTTTTAATGCAGAAGAAAAAAGGGAAGAAGAGATAATATTGCTAAATAATAACATTTTTTCAGTTTTTTCTCATTTAACAAAAACGACTCATTTGAGCTGTACCTCCTTTCTCCTTCTGCACCTTATGGTAAATAGTAAAGTGATACTGCGTGAGTCCCAATCCTAACTGGGCTGACAGTCCCAGTTCAACCCTGTTTGATCTCAATTCAGTGCCAGTGGCACACAGCTGCACCCAGTGCAAATGCCCCTCCCAGGCTTTGTATTTCCTGTGTGATGTACTGATATGCATAACTGTGTCATCCCCAGTGGAAGACAAAATATTCACCATTATGAAAATGGGAGAAGACAAAAAACACCTTCCTTCATAAATCCCCATTGACAAATGATGGGTGAGGGAAGACAGAAAGTAAACCAGTAAAGTTTTTACTTGTGGGAAACCCAGTCTAGCACTTTCACATTGCCGGTCATGAAAAATCCCAGCTCTGGTAAGAAAGTCCCTGTAATCTACGACAATTACACTTGCATGGAATGAATCTGTCTAACCTATAATTTTTTCAAATGCTTTTTTTTTTTTTTTTTTGGAGGGTGTAAGGGTAAATATCCAACGTTTCTGATAATGAAATATATGAGTCTTAACGATGTGTACTAATATTATAGTGTTTCTCTTAGGGACTGTCCCTGCAAGGTGAGTAACATGCTTCATAATTCCCATGAAGGCGTGGAGACTCAGGGGAATTCAAAGTACGCAGTACTAATAGCAGTGCTTGCTCTATTACTTCCTCAAACGCACACCAATTGCATTTTTGATTGAAGCAAAGCCTAATGGCTGTTATTCTGACCTGGGTTTTATCTATGAAGAGGCAACAGGCTGTAGTTTACAATGTTTGGCTAAGGAAGTAACTTTAAGTATTCTTAGAATTCTGGCTTGCATGAAGCAGGAAGGATGTACTAGCTACATTGTCTTCTGAAGAACAGAGGAGAGGTGCGTTGAGACAGGTATCGTATGCTCAAACTGAGGTATGCATCCACATTGTCTTCTGAAGAACAGAGGAGAGGTTCGTTGGAGCAGGTATAGTATGCTCACACTGAGGTTTGCTTACAGTTATTATGCTTTTTTCTTCGGGTGCAATTGACCGCTTGTGTCGGACTAACACATATTCACTGTGTTAATATTCACTGTTCATGAACTACTTTTGTGGCACATATGGTCGTTATGTTTCAGAACAACCCAGGGTACAGTGCTGCAGCCCAGCCTGTGTAACTTCACCAGTTAAAGAAGCCATTCATGGATTATTTAAATTGTCCATAAACATTTCACTTTTGCCTTTTGATATCCTTTATAATTGTTTAAGCTTTAGAATAGTGGTTAGGTTCTGATAGAGTGGTTGTTCATGGTTTTGAAAATCTTATTTCATAACTTGTAAATGTAGATGATAATGTAGTGTTTATAGCCCCAGGCACTTATTACTTCAGGATATAGAACTTACCAGGAAATCTGATATGCCATATGTTAAGCACCTTTCAGGTATATTAAGTTACTTTAATAGCAATGTAATTACATATTGCACTTATATGACCTGAACATCAATTAATGATTAATTCAGCACTTGATTATATTAGCAACCTTGGCTATCATAATGAATGTTGAGTTAAAATGCTTTTTAATATAATTACTAAGTTAATTACATTGACATTCCAATTAAATTCACATTCCATCATTTTGAATACTTTGCTGCTTTTCTAAAATATTTTTTTTTAGAAAATACCTCTAAAATATATATGCGATATTGCATATGCATATTTATATAAAACTTGTCAAGAAGTGTTTTAGTTAATTCCAAGTACAATTTCATTCCTGATCATGTCGAGTTTAAACAAAACATTTCTCATCTTTGTTCATGTTTTATTTATATGTAAAATGTTAGGTAAAATGAGGCAGAAAATGTTATTAGATGTTAGTTTTTCTATTGTTATTTAGACAAAATAAAACCCCTAATTTGAATATACATATCCAGACTATCTGCCACTTTGATACATTTTGAATATATTTGAAAATGACCTAAATGTATCGTGGATATGTTTAATTATTTATTTATTTCCTATATAGCATAGTCATATCAGCAATATGTGAGTTTGGATAATCCCAGTGTCTCAGTAACTGTCCATGATTGTTTCATTGTCACTGATGGTACAGCAATGACCATTGTGACCTGAGATGACTCGGCTGTGGTGGCATATACGAACCAAGCATGGTCTGGAAATGATGACCCATGGTACGTTTTTGGTATAAAAATATGGTGTAGCATGCGTCAGCCAATGTAATTAATGTTAATTTAGGAATCCCATTGTCAGATATGCACAGCATGAATAGAAGAACACAGGCCGACAGAACCTTGGCAATATTCCAGGTCACACAGAGACAGGGGAAATAGCCACGTGAACAACACAAAGAATGTGGTATTCCCCTTCTGCACAACACAAATAGATTAGAGCTCATGTAGGGTTTCGGTGCACCCTATTTGAAAACTATGCTTGCTTGTCTTTTCTTCTGATCAAATGATCTTCAGTGGTAGTGCAGACAGACAGTGGCACTGCAGTGGCAAGGTTTCTATACTGAGGGGCACTGGTAGCACAAGGACAGCTGTATAAGCCATAGTACCAGGTATACTGTGAGACACAGGTGCTGCTGGTATGTGTGTAATATTTGGGGATGTATGATTTAAAAAACAGACTGAAATTTAAATCCTGGCTAATGCTTTTATCATGGGTGATACTAAAATTACATAAATACTAGTCCCTTTTTATAAAGGTGTCAAGTTACATAAAAGATGTGTGTTGTATTTTTTAAAGAGTGCTTTGCATGTAGAAACTGTACATTTTAATAAATATGTCCTGGAACAAGATAGTAATATTTTTCCACAGGAAACTGGGTTAGTTTAATCACAGTTTGCATCTAAGAGACTGTATTCATGGTGAGTGTGTCATTGCAATACACAAGTTTACTGGGGTATTGTCCGCTGTTATAGGGTGATTGGCAAGAGGAATGTAAAAAAAAAAAAACATGCAGCAATCACACATATTTGTAAAAAACATGATTTACAATGGTTAACCATTGCCAGACCATGCTAGGAACAGTATATGGTACCAAAGTTCGACTAACGCAGACTTTCATTTTCAGAACATGGAGTTTCAGAACATCATCATGTGGTACTAGCATACGCAATGTCATGTCTTGAATACTATGCTGAATAGCTGTTATTATTCTGAATGGATCTTTGTTTTTTTCAGTTTCATTGACAGATTTCCTAGGCCTCCCCTTCTGTTTGGATGTCTCTGGTGGCTCAGTATTCAGTGTAGGGTCTGTCTGATATAATTGCACAGCTACATCTGATTACTGGGTCATTAATGACATATGAATCTCCTGCCAAATGCTTCATTCTTCATCTCGCTGTGGAGCAGCTTTGAGTCTAAAAAAGAAAAATGGTGATGGTGCCTGAAACTGTATAAAAAAAATCAATGAATAAATAAACAAACAAATAAATAAATATGTGCATGTATTCTTCTGCTAAAAAGCTTACAGTGAGTAGAGCAGTCACTATTCTATAGATAATGACCAGTCTACTCTCAAGATTCTTTCTACAGCTAAAAGGCCTTTATAGATTTGTACTCTCATACAAAATGTTTCTAAAAGCGTTAATATCCTCTTAAGCGGTCATTGCTTGTAAATAATAGCCATATATTATTTTTTAATGATAAAAACTGTTTATTTTTCTTGTAACTCCCCCATATACATAAATATATAAATACTAAAGATTGCCCATTAGTTTCATGATTTAGCTATAGAAAAATATATTTCGAGCTCCTAGGAGTGGATATATAATTATAGTGAAAATTTTTGCAGCACCCTAAGAATGAACTAATGTTGCTTCATAAAGTGGAATGAAACCTGCTGAATAATGCTTCTTTAACATAAAGAATTACACAACACTTTGTAGTTTTCCATATACTCTGAAAAATGACAAAAATTAAAAAATGTGACATTTCAAACTCTAACATGAAATACTATACTATTATTGTGGCTTCCGGTAGACTTTTGCAATAAATTAGTTAATAATTCCATAAGGTGATAAAAATGTTTTTTATACATATGCATATGATTTTTAATCAGCTGTTTTCTACACTTAAATGTTTTTTTTTTTTTGTTTGTTTTTGTTTTTTAAAAACATAGAGAATACAGGATTTAATTACGGTATCCAAAACATTTAATATATTTTAATTTGTACTCGTGACTGATTGAAATCATATTTATAATAAAACATTTATTTTGTTGTTTTTTTATTCTGTGATTTGGATAATGAAAGCCCTGATTCTCTAGGTTAAAAACAAACAAACAAGCAATCAAAAAAAAAAAGAGAAAAAAACCAAAAAAAAAACATACTTTATTAAAAATAAGTTTGTTGCATTATTTATTACAAATTATTACAACAGAATCATAAAATGATATGATCAGAAACAAGTAAGTGTGTTAAATTGTGTGCGTAGTGAATGTAGTAATACAGAAAGTATATGTACATGCTGAGGGTTAATGAGTTGAGGTTTGTTAACTATTGGGGGAAAAAGACAAACTGCATCTCTACTGATCCTGAAATAAAGATTGAAACAATGTTGTGGTTTTATTTTACTTTTACTGATTCAAAAAGCAATTTCAATTGTTTATGTCAAATTAGTCATGTTCTCAATTCAGAAAAGTACAAAATAATAATGTGATACAATTAAGAAGCAAATTCTGTTTCATTTCCCTGGCAGGGTGATTAATTTATGTGCTGCTAACTGTTCGCTTGGTCCAGTATTGTACAGTGATCATGCCGTCCCACTGCTGCAGTGACATCTTGTGGAAAGTATAACACGACTGTACAGGATTCGTTTTCTGATGTTATACCACAAACTACATTCTAGTGAATACGGCTTGCCCCTTGCTTTGCAAAAAATATTACATAGTTCTAAACGTGTTAAAAAAAAACAATTGCGCTTGAGTGCCGTTCTGGAAATAATGAATTGGTTAATTTACGAACATTATGGTTAATTTATTTTCAAGATGGTTAATTTATAAACAGAATGGTTAATTTATTTTCAAGATGATTCATTTACGAACAGTATGGTTAATTTAATTTCAGGGTGGGCAAACAGTATGGCTAATTTATAAACAGTATGGTTAATTTATTTTTAGGATGGTTAATTTATGTTTTTAACATACTGATTCATTATATAAGCACTAACCTTTGTGCTTATAGGCAGCTTGAAATCATTTTGGAGGTCTTGCTCGTAATCATTTTTTTTTCTGCGCCACAGATAGTCCAGAAAATTCATGGGCAATTAATTTATTTTCAGGATGGTTATTACAAACATTATACAGTAAATGTATTTTCAAGATGGTTCTTTTTTTTTAAATGGTTAATTTACAACCAGTATGGTTCATTTGCAAACAGTATGATTAATTTATTTTCAAGATGGTTAATTTATAGCAGCATGGTTAATTCATAAACAATATGGTTAATTTATTTTGAAGATGGTTCATTTAGAAACCGCATGATTGGGATATTAAATGGCACTGTGAAGGACAACCTTGGGGTCTTTACTGTCATACCATATAGATGTGTAAATAAACACATAGGGTTATAATTGGATGCTGTTCCTTTTCAACGAAAATGACTGCTATAGTATCTCACATTTGTCATCTGAGTATAAGCACACTCCGGTGAAGAAGATAGGCATAAACGTTCCATGAAAAGGTTAAAATTATGAGGCATTATTTTAAAACTGCATAGTGTTTTACAGATTTGAAGGATAAGAAAGCTAATCGCGGTACTTAATAATATAATAATAATAATAATAATAATAATAATAATAATAATAATAATAATAATAATAATATGTCTGTAATATTTTCATTAATTTTGCTCTAATACTCTAAAACAGGCCCTTACACATTAAAGGTCTTTGTTTTTACATACTGGAGCACTAACCTTTGTGCTTATAGGCAGCTTGAAATCATTTTGGAGGTCTTGCTCATAATCATTTTTTTTTCTGCGCCACAGATAGTCCAGAAAATTCATGGGCAATCAGAATGGAAAACACTACTAATAATATTAGTAAAAAACATTTACGAATTTGCTACCGTGTTTACAAGAGTGTTTACAACAGCCACTGTGAGCTGACTGCCAGAAAACACACACATATATATATATATATATATATATATATATATATATATATATATATATATATATATAGATATTTATATCAATAAATTCAACGTTATAGTTGCAATAAGTGCAGTCAAGCTGCGCTGTGTGCCGACTTTCCCTTTCGCTATTTTGTGCCCTCACAGGTCGGGAGGGAGATTTCCAACCAGAACTATATTTCCATCACATATCCCACTGCTCAGAGTGGAGCTGAAGGAACATTCAGCTGAATCTATCTTTCTCATTACTCCCCCCTCCCGGGAAAAATAATCTGCATTTTGCTGGTCCTTCCCCGCACGGTGTACCATGTGGTACATGAAGGGCTGCAATGCCAGATACCATTGAGTTATTTGGGCATTGTTGTCCTTCATCGTGCTTAACCACTTGAGTGGGGCGTGGCCTGTGACAAGATCAAATGAGTGCCCCAGCAGGTAGTATCATAAGGAGTGAGTAGCCCATTTAATGGCCAAACACTCCTTTTTGACTACGGAGTAGTTGCGTTCCCGAGGTAGCATCTTTTTACTGATGTACAGTTTCAAGTGTTCTACTCCAGCTACCTTTTGGGACAAGACAGCACCCAAACCTGCATCCGATGCATCGGTGTGGAGGGTGAATCTCTTGGGGAAATCTGGTGTGATAAGAGTGGGGGCCTAGCAAAGTCTATGCTTAATAGTATAAAACGCCCCCTGACACTCAGCTGACCATTTAATTAAATTTGACGCACTCTTTTTGGTGAGGTCAACTAACGGGTTAACCACTGTGGCATACCTCGGGGATAAAGCGGCAGTAATAACTGACTAATCCCAGTAGTGACCTCACCTGAGTCTTGGTTTTGGGGATCGCCGCGTCAACCAAAGCCTGGATTTTGCTGACTACGGGTCTCGCCCTTCCATTCCTCATTAAAAATCCCACAAATTGAGTCTCTGTTTTGGCAAATGCACATTTTCCCAAGTTAGCTGTCAGCCGGGCTACCCTTAGAGACTGAAGGACAGCTATAATCCTAGCTAAATGCTCTCGCCAGGTGGAGCTGTAAATAACCACGCCATCAATATAAACTGCTGCATATTCATGATGTGGGTGTAAAACCTGGTCCACCAGTCTCTTAAAGGCAGCAGACGCACCATGTAGCCCAAATGTCATGGTTATAAAGTGAAACAGCCCTTCAGGTGTTGAAAATGCGGTTTTCTCTCAAAAACTGCGGGTTAAGGGGATCTGCCAGTATCCCTTTGTCAGGTCCAGAGTGGAGATAAACATTGCTTTTCCTAGTCTATCTAGAAGTTCATCGACCTGAGGCATGGGGTACTTATCGAACTTGGCAATAGCTTTTACCTTTCTGAAATCTACACACAAGCGGTTCGTATTGTCTTTCTTGGCCACTATGACAATAGGACTGCACCCCTTGCTCCTGGAAGGTTCAATCACCCCAAGCTCGAGTATACCCCATACTTCTTTGAAAATGCCATTTCATTGACTTTCTGGGATCCAGTACGGTCTCTCTCGCACGGTGACACCTGGTGGAGAGATAATGTGATATTCAACTAAGTTAGTTCTGCCGGGCAAGTCAGAAAAAACATCGCTGAACTCAATAAGCTTATGCAGCTCCTGTTGCTGATCTGGAAAAAATTTTCCCCCATCAAAATGATTTTTGAGTCTTTGGACAGGAGCTTAAGTCATCCTCTATATTGCCTGGGGCTATAAACAAGACCTCCCTTGCCTGCCAGGGCTTTAATAAATTTACTATACATGATAATTTTCACGTTCATTATGGCGATCGGTCTAATTTCATAATTCACCTTCACTATAGCCCGAATCACTTCATATGGCCCCTGCCATTGAGCACACAATTTCAATTCTGATGAGGGAAGTAGCAGCATTACCTTGACTCCTAGTTGAAAGGTTCGAATTAGTGCATTTGTGTTGTAATGCTGCTGTTGTCAGTGCTAAGTTGTCCTGGGCCAAATGACCGACCAAATTTAAGTAATCTCTTAGTAGGAGCACATGCTTCACTACATTTATGGATGAGCCTTTGTGCTCCTCCCACCCCTCTCTCAACAGAACGAGGATGCCGCGAGGCTGTCGAACTCTGCTGCACCTCTCACACAGCAAAAAGGAGGTAGGGAAGAAGCTTTTGTGTTACAAACCGTCTCAGCATCGACTTCAAGGTCTGATTAAAGCATTCCACCAAACTGTCCGCCTGTGGATGATAAACAGACGTCCTGATGGGACGTATTTTTAATATTTTATATACCTGCTGTAATGTTTTAGACAAAAAAAAACTGGTTCCGGGATTAGTCAAGATCTCTTAGGATTTCCCTACTCTGGCCATAATCTGTACTAACTCGTTGGCTATTGCAGCGGCACTAGTAGATCTCAATGGGACTGCCTCGGGCTAACACGTTGCATAATCTACCACTACTAATTTATGCGTATTCCCACCGAGTCAGAAGGTAGGAAAGGGCTGACTATGTCCATTGCAATGCATTCAAAAGGAGTAGAAATAATCAGCAGTGGGACCAAAGGGGTGGGGCACACTCCTGTGCCCGCAGCTAGATTTACCCTATACAGTAATTGCCCCTTGATACTGAAATGTGGATATACTAGTGCCCCAGCTCCATCAACACCCTTACCTTCAACAGACTGAACCTGCCAGGTCATTGTGTTGGCCCCACACTATGTCCGTGCTTGAGTACCACATACCTGGTATATTGAGAAATAAAATGGGAAAACCCGGTGGGTAGCGCGAAGGATGAAATAGAAATGGTGGAAATGACAAATGACTGCTTCCTAACACAATTTGTGAAGGCACCCACTAGAGGGGAGGCATGCCTTGATTTAGTCTTTTCAAATAACGAAGATAGAATAACTAAAACAGAGGTCAGAGAACCACTGGCAAACTCAGACCACAACATGGTCTCATTTGAAGTGCTATTTAAAACCCAAAAAGTAATGACTAAAGCTAAGGTTTACAATTTTAGAAAAGCAAACTATGAAGGTATGAAACAGAGACTAACAGAAGTAGATTGGAGTAAAATAGAGAAAACACCCACAGAAGAAGGATGGTTGTTCTTCAAAAATGTAGTACTAGAGGCGCAAAACAATTATATCCCTAAAGTAGACAAATCTAAATGTAAAACTAAATTGCCAAAATGGTTTAATAGATCAATTAAAAAAAATATTCAGCGAAAAAAGGCACTTTACAGAGCATTAAAAAAGGACTGAAAAGAAAGTACGCAGAAAGAGTACACGGAACTGCAAACGCAAGTAAAAAAGGAAGTTAGAAAGGCCAAGAGAGAAATAGAAATGAACATTGCTAAGGGAGCTAAAACCAATTCCAAAATGTTTTTCCAATATTACAACAGCAAGAGAACATTCAAAGAGGAGATTAAATGTTTAAGAGATACAAATGGCAAAATCGTAGAGGAAGAAAAAAAAATAGCAAATATGTTAAATGATTACTTTTCACAAGTTTTTACAAAGGAAGATACTGACAACATGCCCCACATGTCATCCAGTTCCTATCCAGTTTTAAATAACTTTAGCATAACTGAGGCAGAAGTGTTAAAGGGACTAGGAGCTCTTAAAATAAACAAATCCCCTGGGCCGGATGAGATCCTCCCAGTAGTACTCAAAGAAATGAAAGAAGTAATTTACAAACCGCTAACCAAGATCATGCAGCAGTCTCTTGACACAGGGGTGGTACCGACAGACTGGAAAATTGCAAACGTAATACCGATCCACAAAAAGGGAAACAAAACTGAACCAGGTAACTACAGACCAGTAAGCCTGACTTCTATTATATGCAAACTTATGGAAACTATAATAAGATCCAAAATGGAAAATTACCTATATGGTAACAGGGTACTGGGAGACAGTCAACATGGTTTTAGGAAAGGGAGATCGTGCCTAACTAACTTGCTTGATTTTTTTGAGGATGCAACATCGATAATGGATAATTGCAAAGCATATGACATGGTTTATTTAGATTTCCAGAAAGCTTTTGACAAAGTCCCGCACAAAAGATTAATTCTCAAACTGAACGCAGTTGGGATTCAAGGAAACACATGTACATGGATTAGGGAGTGGTTAACATGTAGAAAACAGAAAGTACTGATTAGAGGAAAAACCTCAGAATGGAGTGTGGTAACCAGCGGTGTACCACAGGGATCAGTATTAGGTCCTCTGCTATTCCTAATCTACATTAATGATTTAGATTCTGGTATAGTAAGCAAACTTGTTAAATTTGCAGACGACACAAAAGTAGGAGGAGTGGCAAACACTGTTGCAGCAGCAAAGGTCATTCAAAATGATCTAGACAAGATTCAGAACTGGGCAGACACATGGCAAATGACATTTAATAGAGAAAAGTGTAAGGTACTGCACGCAGGAAATAAAAATGTACATTATAAATATCATATGGGAGATATTGAAATTGGAGAAGGAATCTATGAAAAAGACCTAGGAGTTTTTGTTGACTCAGAAATGTCTTCATCTAGACAATGTGGGGAAGCTATAAAAAAGGCTAACAAGATGCTCGGATACATTGTGAAAAGTGTTGAATTTAAATCAAGGGAAGTAATGTTAAAACTGTACAATGCACTAGTAAGACCTCATCTTGAATATTGTGTGCAGTTCTGGTCACCTCGCTATAAAAAAGATATTGCTGCTCTAGAAAGAGTGCAAAGAAGAGCGACCAGAATTATTCCGGGCTTAAAAGGCATGTCATATGCAGACAGGCTAAAAGAATTGAATCTGTTCAGTCTTGAACAAAGAAGACTACGTGGCGACCTAATTCAAGCATTCAAAATTCTAAAAGGTATTGACAGTGTCGACCCAAGGGACTTTTTCAGCCTGAAAAAAGAAACAAGGACCAGGGGTCACAAATGGAGTTTAGACAAAGGGGCATTCAGAACAGAAAATAGGAGGCACTTTTTTACACAGAGAATTGTGAGGGTCTGGAATCAACTCCCCAGTAATGTTGTTGAAGCTGACACCCTGGGATCCTTCAAGAAGCTGCTTGATGAGATTTTGGGATCAATAAGCTACTAACAACCAAACGAGCAAGATGGGCCGAATGGCCTCCTCTCGTTTGTAAACTTTCTTATGTTCTTATGTTCTTATCTCATGTAAGGTATACACAGTTTGTTCACTTCTACTCTCTTGTGGTGTGCAAATCCTGTCTTAAAGACAATATATATTTAACGGCGAGCATCCATGTTGTGTTCAGAGTATGTGAATGGAGCGAAGTAGTGACAATTCCGCTCCCCGCTCATAATATCCTCCGCTTTTTCTTTGCTCCACTCAGCTCTTTCTAAAATCCCGCTGCACTCCTTGTGATTCTCGCTCTGCTCCCCCCGCTTCAGACATAATGATATTAAAAAAGATATATAATAATAAGTAAACTGGCTGTTTTTCCCTCATCGTGTTGCCGATTGCAGATGAAAAGACGTAATGTACATTCAGAAAGGAATACCATTTAATTGTCCTTATTATTGCATACCTTGACCTCCAGCTATGCCAAAAAGCCAATATAAAGTGCTCCGAGAAGTCATCTAATTGAATTCGAAGACGCTTTCTCATTATTATTGTTTGGTACTGAAAACATGCGTACATTTCAATCTGTATCAGTTTCTAAATGAAATCGTGGATATTTGACAATGAGTGAAACTTTTATTAAGAATGCTTTCCAGTATTCATTTACAGCCTATACATTACAATGTTATAATAGTACATAATAAATTACTGTAATAAATGTGCTGCAGTTAACAACATATTTTTAATACTGTTTTAGAGCTGTTGTTGTTATTTGTTTATAAATCATTTTTATCACTCAGGAAATCTGGTAACTCTAAAATGACCCAATTGTATTACATGATGTATTACTTGTATAATATATTATGGATTTAATAATATATTAGTTGTCTTATAAGTTGCATATCTACCTGTTGTCTACCGTCTGCATCTGCTGTTCTGTGCCCTGGTGTTCCTGTTACAGGTGTCTGTGGCTACATTCAGCTAAGCTCTATAAATTGTTTATTGCTCACCTGACTTCGCTGTTCAAAACAACTGACTTACAGACCAGCAGCTTCTGACTTGCTGGAGGTGAGCAGGTGACGTCATCAGCCCGCGGCTGGGAGGCTATTTGTATCGGAGGTCACCGCGTAGCGGCACGGCGAGCGGCGCTCGTCTGTGCTAGTCCGTGCCTTGTCCTCCACCACCCAGATTTGTTTTTGACTGTTTCTCCTGCTCTGGAACGACTACAAAACAACAAATGTATTTTGCTTTCTGTCTTCCCCTGCACACTGCTTGCAGTTTAGCCCCTATAGCTAATTCCTAGGCTCAGTGTGAGTGAGTCTGTGTTACCCCCCCCCCCCCCCCCAACTCCTCCTGCTCTGTGAGAGCGAGTCCTTCACTCTAATGCCCCTACCCTACTTCCCCTCCCTTTCCTCCCCCCACACTGTACCCCTCCCTACCATGCCCCTTCCCTTTATTATTATACTCCTCATCCAACTTCTCCTTGCCCCTCGCATCTTCAGCTACTATGATCACCATTTCTCCCTGGTCCCTACTCTAGACTCCATGCCTTTCAGCACTCCATTTACATTTCACATCCCTCTCCTTCCAATTTCTCCCCGCTGCAAAGTTTAATTAACCCCCATCGCTCCACTCCTATCAACCTGATTTACCTTGGCTTTACAGTGAAACCTCCCCTCGTCATCACCGACCTCCCCAATCCCTGAACCTCCCTCCCTTCACTCCTCAATCAAATTAGGCCTCTGGAAGCATGTTCAGTCTGCAACAAGTCCGCAGCCACCTTAGATGCTTTCCTCTCCCTCCACCTTGATGTCCTTGTACTCACAGAAATATGGATCACACCACATAACACAGCCACTCCCGCTGCGCTCACCTCCTCAGCCACCTCTTTCTACCATACCCCCTGACCAGTTGGTAAAGGCAGTGGTACTGGTCTACTTATGCCCTCCTCCTGGACCCATGCCCCTTCTCCCCCAATAACTACCACCTTCCCATCCTTTGAGGACAAACTTACCTCCTTTGTCTTCCCTCTCTGCATTACCTTGCTTGTCATCTCTCGTCCCCCCGGCCCTCCCTCCTCATTCTTTGACCATCTTGACTGCCTTCTTTCATCTCTCCTCCCTCTTCTCCACCCTTTCATTCTCCTTGGCGATTTCAACCTCCACCTACATTGTTCCCCTATTGCTTCTGCTCTTCTCCCTCTCACCAACTTGTTTAATCTCCTGCTTGTCCCCCCCCCCCCTACTCACACATCTGGTAATACCCTGGACGTTATCTTCCTCTCCAGTTGTAAGGTATCAACATCCATCATAACTGCTCCTCGACCTCCCTCTGAACATTTTTTCCTCACCTTCACTGTCTCCCTACCCCATCTCCCTCCCTTCACCCCTTTACCCTCACTCCCTGTCCTCCGCCGTAATCTCCGTACCCTAGACACTGGTTCCCTGACCTCCCTCTCTTCCTCATTGCTTCCACTTCTCTTCCCTTCATCTGGACTTAGCCTCTGCCACCCTGTCTACTGTGCTATCCTGTTCCTAGCACCCCCACACCCTTATTCTCCTTCATCTAGGCCTCCTCAACCATGGCTTACCCCTTCCCTTAAAAATGACCGATGTTTCCTGTGTCGGGAGGAGTGACTCTGGAAGTCCTCCCCCTCACCTTTGAACCTCAAAGCCTACTGCTTCCTCCTCTGCAATTTTTACTCTGCTCTGGAACTAGCCAAACACAAATACTTCCTAACCCTCATCTGCTCTGGCCCCCCATCCCCATCAGCTCTTCTCTACCTTCAATAAGTTATTCCGTCCCCTTTCTTCATCCCTCCCAAACCTCACTGCTACTGATCTTTCTGATTACTTCACCACCAAAATTAGTACTATTCGCCTACACCTCCTGACTCTCCCCCAGACTAGCCCCCACCCCCAGCTTCCCATCCCACCTCCTCCTGCTCCTAATGTCCTCTTTACTGCTTTCCTCCCCACATCCTTACCTGAACTCTCCTCCATTATTGACAAGGCTACGTCTACGCCTACGTCTTCCCCCCTGGACCCTGTCCCTGCCTCCCTCATACACCCACTCCTCCATCTTATCCTCCCTTATCTAGTCTTCCTCTTTAACTACTCTCTCTCCACTGGTATTTGTCCTGGCATCTTCAAATCAGCTACCATCATCCCTCTGTTAAAAAAACATCTCTCAACCCTAACTGCCCTGCTAATTACCCCCAATCTCTCTCATCCCATATTTCTCTAAGCTCCTTGAGTGTTTAGTCCACCTGCACCTTTCACACTATATATCCACTAATTCACTTTACCCCTGATTCCAATTTGGTTTCCGTCCATCCCATTCCACTGAAACCGCCCTTCTCGCTGTCCATAATCATCTGGCCAACTCCTCCCATGCTGGCCTCTCCTCAATTCTCATTCTCCTTGACCTTTCCTCTGACACAGTCGATCACCCCATCCCTCTCTCCACTCTTTCTAACCTTGGCAACTCTGGCACACCCCGTGGCTGGCTGCAGTCATACCTATATACACGCACCTTTTCTGCTGCTTTCAACATCCCAACTGTTGGTGCCCCCCTGGACTCTGTCTTGGGACCTTTGCTATTCTTCCTTTACACCTCACTGCTTGAAGTTCTTTTTTTAACTACCCCCATCATTTCTTTTCTGATGACATCTAGATTTTCTTTTTGTTCCCCTCCTTTACCCCTGACCTTGCCCCCCGTATATATGCTTGCTTGGTTGCTATCCAATTTTGGATGGCGTGCCAATACCTCCTCATCAATCCATTAAAAACTGAAATCCCCACCCTGTCCCACTATCTCATTGCGTCCCTTGTCCATCATTCCATCCCCCTTTGCTTGGAACCTCGGCGTCATCTTCAACTCCACCCTCTCCCTTTCTGATCATATCTCGGCCATAACATGCACCTGCCATTTCACTTTTACAACATTGCAACAAATTCAAAACGCCTCTGCCCTTATCATATTTAACCTCCACCACTCCTTTCATACTTCCCCTCTCCTACTCCATCTTCACTGGCTCCCTGTCTATTATCGTTGCCAAATTCCTTACCCTTGTGTATAAATGTCTCCATGGTCTTGCCCCACCTTATCTACTATATTGAATGACATGTGGGGCATGTTGTCCGTATCCTCCTTTGTAAAAACTTGTGAAAAGTAATCATTTAATATATTGGCTATTTTTTTTCGTCTATGATTTTACCATTTGTATCTCTTAGACATTTAACCTCCTCTTTGAATGTTCTCTTGCTGTTGTAATATTGGAAAAACATTTTGGAATTGGTTTTAGCCCCCTTAGCAATGTTCATTACTATTTCTCTCTTGGCCTTTCTAACTTCCTTTTTGACTTTCGTTTGCAGTTCTCTGTACTCTTTCTGTGTACTTTGTTTTTAGTCCTTTTTAAACACTAAAAGTACCTTTTTTTGCTAAATATTTTTTTTAAATTGATCTATTAAACCATTTTGGCAATTTAGTTTTACATTTAGATTTGTCTACTTTTGGGATGTAATTGTTTATCATCCATTGTTTAAACATCCTTTTTCTGTGGCTGTTTTCTGTATTTTACTCCAATCTACTTCTGTTAGTCTCTGTTTCATACCTTCATAGTTTGCTTTTCTAAAATTATAAACCTTAGCTTTAGTCATTACTTTTTGGGTTTTAAATAGCACTTCAAATGAGACCATGTTGTGGTCTGAGTTTGCCAGTTGTTCTCTGACCTTTTTTTTTTTTTAGTTATTCTGTCTTCGTTATTTGAAAAATTGCATTAGGAAGCAGTCATTTGTCATTTCCACAATTTCAATTTCGTCCGTCATGCTCGCCACTAGGTTTTCCCATTTTATATGGGGGAAGTTGAAATCCTCCATTAGTATGGCTTCTCCTTTGCTACACACATTTTTAATGTCATTGTATAACAGATTATTTTGCTCACCATCTGAATCTGGCGGTCTATAGCATGCTCCTATTATTATGCCCTTTGAATTTTTTTCTGTTATTCTGACCCATATTGATTCGACTTTGTTTTCTTCATCCAGATTTAACACCTGGGTTTCAAGACTGTTTCTTATGTATAGCGCTACCCCTCCACTTCTTCTGTCCTGTCTGTCTTTCCTATACATTGTCCCACAAATATTATATTCGTCCCCATCACTCTCAGACAACCAAATTTCTGTATCACCTATCACATCATAGTTACTTGTTAGTGCAGTAGCTTCAAGTTCTAGAATTTTGTTTCTGATACTTCTAGCATTTAAATAAATACATTTAATGGCTGTCTTACCTGAATTGTTGTCCTTCTTTTGATGTGGTCTCCCTTCTGTTTTTTTTGTTGATTTCTCCCCCCTTCCTTTCTAGTTTAAATGTTTCTGAAACTCTTTGAGGATCTTTTCTCCAAGTAGATTGGTTCCCTTTTTATTTAAGAGCTGTCCGGCCCGCCTATATAGATAGTCCTTGTTGTAGAATGTGGCTCAATGTTCAAGATAGGTGAAGCCATCCTGTGTGCACCACCTCTTCAGCCATGTGTTTAGATTAATTATTTCCAGCTGCCCATATGGTCCTTTGCAAGGTGCTGGCAGTATCCCATAAAATACCACAGTTTTGGTCTTGTGTGTATATATATATATATATATATATATATATATATATATATATATATATATATATATATATAATGTGTGTGTATTTTTGTAATGTAATTATATACCAGTAATTTACTATATACTATTGTAACATTGTAATGTATACGCTGTAAACGAATACTGGAAAGCAGTACTGGTGGTCAGGGGGGGCGGGTTGGTGGTGGTCTATGTCTTAATTGTAGGCTATGATATCTTGATTTTCGCTTTTGCAATTAAATACATAAATGAAATAGACATTGCAAGATTTGGAAAATAATGTAATAGTTTAATATCCATGTTTTAAAATACAATTTTATTGAAGCTGAATTAATTAAACACCAAAAGATACTGCGCACAACTGCCTGTTTACAGAGGTCGTGGCAGACAGATAAGCATCCAAGATGGCGGACCGAAATCTTGTTCGACTGCACTTAAGTCAGCTGTTGGAGGGCCTAGTTCTGTATGTCTGTGTTCAAGACTAACATTTCCTACGTAGATATATGTGACAACTTCAGCTTCCGCTATGCAGCAGCTGAAGGCTGCAGTAATAGCCTTCTCGTCTCTTCAGGAATACTGGTAGTAAATAAATAAATAAATAAATATAAAAAAAAAAAACGCGTCCCGGTCAATTGATGAACCGGAATTGATCTCCCGGATCTATTTCCAGTTTCGGTTGAGCTTGAAAAATGGCAGAGAAGAAGAAAGGTGAGTTTTACTCAGACTTGCAGTATTTAGAACCGTTATGTTTTCCATTGTCATGCATACGATTTATTAATGGACAATAAAGTAGGCAAGCGATGATAAATACTTTCCTTTTAATTTCAAGGGTCAAGATTAACAAAAGTGAAACAATTTTAAGGTACTGTACTAGAAATTCTACTATACGACTACATATATCAGCTAATGTAATACATTAGTGTCATTTAGGCGAATTCCAGAATTCTGCTTACTAGTGCACAGCGCTTTACCAAAGTAAGAATTCATGCAATTAAACAGTTAGCGCTAAATCGACTTAGACTATCAGTGAGTGAGCCCATAGGTCGGGCAAATTAATTTTGACTGTTGTTTTAGGGCAGTATGTTATGCATTCCATAAATAAATATTATGTTTTGAGCTCATTTTTTGTAATTATGAAGGCTATTTTCATTACTGCTGGTTTTGTATGCTGGGACGGAAAGTCCGGTCCGACGCACCTCTGCAATAGGTAGTACATGCAAATTAATTGGGTGGAGCTTTAATTGTTTCAATTAAATAATTAACAACTTGGAAAAGAGATCAGTGATTACCAAATTTACACGGGGCAAACTGTAGTTATTTCAAGTTGTGTTGGGATCTAAAATAAATGATCAATGCTGACGTCACACATTAAATAGGACTATCTGTATAGACGGGATGGACTACACTTAAATAACAAGGGAACCAGTCTACTTGGAGAAAAGATCCTCGAGCAGGTTCAGAAGCATTTAAACTAGAAAGGAAGGGGGGAGAAATCAACAAAAAAACAGAAGGGAGACCGCATCAAAACAAGAACAACAACTCGGGTAAGACAACCATTAAATGTATTTATTTAAATGCTAGAATTATCAGAAACAAAATTCTAGAACTTGAAGCTACTGCACTAACAGGTAACTATGATGTGATAGGTGTTACAGAAACGTGGTTGTCTGAGAGTGATGGAGACGAATATAATATTTGTGGGTATACACTGTATAGGAAAGACAGGCAGGACAGAAGAGGAGGAGGGGTAGCGCTACACATAAGAAACAGTCTTGAAGCCCAGGTGTTAAACCTGGACAAAGAAAATGAAACCGAATCAATATGGGTCAGAATAACGGACAAAAATTCAAAGGGCATAATAATAGGAGCATGCTATAGACCGCCAGATTCAGACGGTGAGCACAATAATCTGTTATACAATGACCTTAGACATGCGTGTAGCAAAGGAGAAGCCATACTAATGGGGGATTTCAACTTCCCCCAAATAAAATGGGAAAACCCGGTGGGTAGCACGAAGGATGAAATAGAAATGGTGGAAATGACAAATGACTGCTTCCTAACACAATTTGTCAAGGCACCGACTAGAGGGGAGGCATGCCTTGATTTAGTCTTTTAAAATAATGAAGATAGAATAACTAAAACAGAGGTCAGAGAACCACTGGCAAACTCAGACCACAACATGTTTTCATTTGAAGTGTTTTTTAAAACCCCAAAAGTAATGACTAAAGCTAAGGTTTACAATTTTAGAAAAACAAACTATGAAGGTATGAAACAGAGACTAACAGAAGTAGATTGGAGTAAAATAGAGAAAACGCCCACAGAAGAAGGATGGTTGTTCTTCAAAAAATGTAGTACTAGAGGCGCAAAACAATTATATCCCTAAAGTAGACAAATCTAAATGTAAAACTAAATTGCCAAAATGGTTTAATAGATCAATTAAAAAAAAATATTCAGCGAAAAAAGGCACTTTACAGAGCATTAAAAAAGGACCAAAAAGAAAGTACGCAGAAAGAGTACACAGAACTGCAAATGCAAGTCAAAAAGGAAGTTAGAAAGGCCAAGAGAGAAATAGAAATGAACATTGCTAAGGGAGCTAAAACCAATTCCAAAATGTTTTTCCAATATTACAACAGCAAGTGAACATTCAAAGAGGAGATTAAATGTTTAAGAGATACAAATGGCAAAATCGTAGATGAAGAAAAAAAAATAGCAAATATATTAAATCATTACTTTTCACAAGTTTTTACAAAGGAAGATACTGACAACATGCCCCACATGTCATCCAGTTCCTATCCAGTTTTAAATAACTTTAGCATAACTGAGGCAGAAGTGTTAAAGGGACTAGGAGCTCTTAAAATAAACAAATCCCCTGGGCCGGATGAGATCCTCCCAGTAGTACTCAAAGAAATGAAAGAAGTAATTTACAAACCGCTAACCAAGATCATGCAGCAGTCTCTTGACACAGGGGTGGTACCGACAGACTGGAAAATTGCAAACGTAATACCGATCCACAAAAAGGGAAACAAAACTGAACCAGGTAACTACAGACCAGTAAGTCTGACTTCTATTATATGCAAACTTATGGAAACTATAATAAGATCCAAAATGGAAAATTACCTGTATGGTAACAGGGTCCTGGGAGACAGTCAACATGATTTTAGGAAAGGGAGATCGTGTCTAACTAACTTGCTTGATTTTTTTGAGGATGCAACATCGATAATGGATAATTGCAGAGCATATGACATGGTTTATTTAGATTTCCAGAAAGCTTTTGGCAAAGTCCTGCACAAAAGATAAATTCTCAAACTGAAAGCCGTTGGGATTCAAGGAAACGCATGTACATGGATTAAGGAGTGGTTAACATGTAGAAAACAGAAAGTAATGATTAGAGGAAATACCTCAGAATGGAGTGTGGTAACCAGCGGTGTACCACAGGGATCAGTATTAGGTCCTCTGCTATTCCTAATCTACATTAATGATTTAGATTCTGGTATAGTAAGCAAACTTGTTAAATTTGCAGACGACACAAAAGTAGGAGGAGTGGCAAACACTGTTGCAGCAGCAAAGGTCATTCAAAATGATCTAGACAAGATTCAGAACTGGGCAGACACATGGCAAATGACATTTAATAGAGAAAAGTGTAAGGTACTGCACGCAGGAAATAAAAATGTACATTATAAATATCATATGGGAAATACTGAAATTGGAGAAGGAATCTATGAAAAAAACCTAGGAGTTTTTGTTGACTCAGAAATGTCTTCATCTAGAAAATGTGGGGAAGCTATAAAAAAGGCTAACAAGATGCTCGGATACATTGTGAAAAGTGTTGAATTTAAATCAAGGGAAGTATTGTTAAAACTGTACAATGCACTAGTAAGACCTCATCTTGAATATTGTGTGCAGTTCTGGTCACCAGTGTCGACCCAAGGGACTTTTTCAGCCTGAAAAAAGAAACAAGTACCAGGGGTCACAAATGGAGATTAGACAAAGGGGCATTCAGAACAGAAAATAGGAGGCACTTTTTTACACAGAGAATTGTGAGGGTCTGGAATCAACTCCCCAGTAATGTTGTTGAAGCTGACACCCTGGGATCCTTCAAGAAGCTGCTTGATGAGATTCTGGGATCAATAAGCTACTAACAACCAAACGAGCAAGATGGGCCGAATGGCCTCCTCTCGTTTGTAAACTTTCTTATGTTCTTATTATCACTGTCTGAACTAATATAGCATTGCACAGCTCTACAGCCTGGAACACGTGATGTTTGTACTGTTACATTTCTTTTGAATTGTGGATAGTGTTTGAGTCATGTGTTGATAATGTACTAACTAGGTCGTTGCTATTTTATTTATTAATTTTTTTTTGGTTAACCAGCTTCAAAGGGCTGGTTTAAACCCAGCAGTGCGGCGCATTCTTGTCATGTAAAAGGTGTTACATGTATTCTAAAATGTGGCTGGTAAAGTGTGCCTTGGCATCATTTGGCCTGGTTTGCTTTACAGTTTATTTATCCACTAGCTCATATCTCCCTATTTACAACCCCATGGTAAATTGTGTATACTGTGCTATAGCATCAATGCCAATGTTGAAGCTCAGACTAAATGACCTTGTCACTGAGCTTGTAGCATTTATGCATTAAAATGACGTGCAGTATAAGAAATCAAACATATGTATTAATTAGACATGCTCTTAGATGTAGTGGGTTTGGGAGTATCTTTATAATGACAGTACAGTAGGTTGTATGTTTTACTAAGAATACTATATTTTACTGTAGTTTTCTCTTTAAATAAAGTTAAAGGTAGATCTTGGCGTGTCCATTATAAATCTGTCAGACTGAAAATGAAACCCCTTTGCCACCTGTCAGCAGATTAGCTATTTTGGTCACCTTTAAACTGAGTGTTGCCAGAAGTTTGGCGTGGTCAAGGTCGGTTAAGTTTCTCAGTGCATCTTATGCTATAGCACATACACAGCTCCAGACTTGTAAATGAAACAGAGCATATGGAAGCTATGTTAGTCCCTTATTTAGTCTGGGTGGTAGATTACATTGTTTTACCCTTTAGCAGACTTCAAATAATGGTAAATGCAGCAGGCTTACAAAATGGGGCAGTAAAGCTAAGCAATTAACTATAAACATGACATGAACAGCAAGTAGCATCGAGGGACTTTTTAACAGTATTTTTCTTTCCCTTACACTTTTCTGACATTTTCAGTGGTCAGTTTTATTGTTTTCTTTTTCTCGTATGACCTGGGGGAGTGCTTTGAGCTGCTTTGAGAAGCCCAGCTTCATACTAAAGTTGCCTAAGGGAAGTGCAAGAGAAATGAGCTCATCTGTCAACTTCAGTAAGGAGCTGGTTTTACAACAGCATTGTTTTATTTAAGAAAGGCCCTCAGAATGGTTGTAAATAGGGGTGTGCTCTTACTTGGAATTAAGGTTGCCACAATATAAAAAAATGACAGTTTTTGATTGTAGAACCATTTTTATTCTGTGATTATTGAAATTTGAGATCTGGTATATGATATTTAAATTAGTTTACATATTTTTTTGCATTACAAATGATAGTAAAAAAAAAGTTAAAACATTTTAATTAAGCAGTCCGAAGAGGGCTTTATTGTCTGGTAAGGCAGGGCGCATGTTGTTAAATGTCCCGAGCCTTTTACAGTATGAGGGTCCTATTGCTATTATAAAATGCATATGTTAAAAAAAATAACATTTTAAGTTTTTCTGTTTGTTTTTTCGTGATTTTTTGCAGGACTAGTTTTTGTTGCTAATGAATAAAAGCGTTTTTCTCATTATATGATGCTAAGCATTTCATCTGAGGTCTAGTAGCCTTCACTTAGGCTCCACTAACCCAGTGATGGACGCTTCATGGGTATTTCCAATTGCTAAAAAACAAAAACAAACTTCTACTTACACAGAGCCGTTCTTCAGTTCAGGTACCTTGTACAGAAAAGCAAGCATGGTTTGTGAACTGTGAAAATGTATTTGGATTTGAGTGCATGTTTGCATTTTTTGTGCAAGTTTCACTATTTAAGTTACCGTTAGGTCCTAACATTTATTAGCAAAATAAATTTAAAAAAATATGTTTTAGTAATTAAAACTGTCTGGTTGCCTGTGTTATCCTGATCATGCTGTTTGCTCAGTAACTTGTTCACAGCGTGTGTTCATAAAGCTCATTGAAAGCCTCCTATTGGCTGTGTTAGAGAAGAGCACTGCCCTGTGTTGTTGCTGTGATAATAAAGTTGTTGAAAGTAACCAGACTGCATCCAGTTGTTTGGTTCCTTCAACTCGTCATTCAAACGGGAGACTAGTTGCTATTGTGGTAATTGTATTGCCACTGACAGCAAACACTGTTTTCAGGCAGATTGATTTGGAACCTTAGTTATACATAGTTAGAATGATAACATTTGTGGTTCTTTACCAGAGATTAAAGCCCTCATATTGACCAATCCGATGAAAGGAAATCTGTGCTCCATTTTCTAGTTTAAATGTAAAGCACTCGGTCCTGTGTTTATTACTTTTTATAATCCTAAATTCTAAAGTGATGTACAACTATATAGTGCTGCTCAATGTTTCCTGAAACTACGTGAAATTGTGTCTCTAAAGCAGAAAAACACATTTTCATTAATTTGCTTTTCCAGAAAAGGGTGAAGATACATTCGAGGTGATGGACCTTGCAGAGTATGCCAAGAAACAGCGATGGTGGAACCGAGTCTTTGGGCAGAACTCTGGACCGATTGCAGAGAAATACTCTGTAGCAACTCAGATAGCTATCGGAGGAGTAACGGGCTGGTCAGTGATTCTGTCATTTCAAAATCCTGTATTCTGATTGGCTGATCAGTAACCATTCTACAGCCACTATTACATTCTTCAAGACGTTCACTAGAAACAGCTACCTGATGCTGTCACATGGTGGCGCCATACACAGTGCAAGGTTGCATTGGCGTGGTTCAGATATTATGTCCAGAATGAAACCAAAGCAATGAAGTAGACATGCTGCACTGTAACATTTTGGGGGTTTATTACATTATATGGTAGGTGAATGGCCAAGCTGTTCAAAGCTAGGAAACTGCTTTCCTGAATAGGATGGAAGTTTGAAAGCAGTGCTGAACATAACGAATGCACCCCTGTGCTTTCTGGTGTTGCAGGTGCGCTGGGTTCCTCTTCAAGAAAGTGGGAAAGGTGGCTGCTTCTGCTGTGGGCGGGGGATTCTTCTTGCTTCAGGTATAAAGCTTCATGCTTACACTTGTTTGGCAAGTTCAGGAATGCTGTTTTGGGCCATTTCCATCAAGGATTTATGTTGTGTTCATTTAGCATATTTAAGCATCCTTATGTTGTAATTCTGAAGATGTTTCTACTTCAGTTACCTTGAATATCTCAAAGCCTCATATCAGAGACCTTATGACGTACTGGGGTGTATTCAGCGGATCCAAACGACAGCAGATCTAAACACTGCCATTGCTGTAAAGTAACGTGTTTGGTCCTAATTTAATATTAAGCCGTGGTGGTAATTAGGTTTGCTTTGGTTGAGATTGATTGACTAGACCCTGCTGATTTCATATTTGCAAGGTTATATTAACACTATGCCGAATGTCTTTGTGACCTTGACATTGACCTGTACCCTAATATGACTGCAGACTTTAGGTGCTGTGACTTGTTTGCACTGTATTGACAGTACACTTTTAGTTTTTACAGCTGGTACATGGCTGTATTCTGTGATTCTCTCAAAAAGGTGTTTTCCAATCAAAATAAAATCCAGTTCTAAAGTTTTTTTTAACTTTTTTGACAGACACATTTCAAGTGTATACTGTGACTGAAATTGTATTTCTAAAGTATAGTTTACTATCCTGTGAAAACTTAATTGAAATCACTGCAATTCCTTTCCCTAGATTGCAAACCACACAGGTTACATTACAGTGGACTGGAAGAGAGTTGAGCAGGATGTGAAGAAGGCAAAGAAACAGCTCAAACTCGGTGCTGAGAAGCCACCAAAAGAAGTGCGAACTAAAGTGGATGAGGTAGGGAGGCTGAATGTCCACTCTGCTACAGAACAACTCCCTGCTTGTAACCCGCTCCATGTAAAGACCAAGTCTGTTGTCAGTCCCTACCAGTCTTCAGTCAGCCACTCATTGCAGAAACACACTGGGGTATAATGAATAACAAGTGCCCACCCAGTCATCTTTAGGGGATAGTAAATGTTTCATATATGCCCTTGGGGGATAGATTTCATTATAATGTGTTTAATGTATTTGGAGAGGGGACAGGAATACCGAGATACTGTATTTATTAAGCTAGGGGTAAAAGGAACAACACATGCCCCAACTAGGTATGACAATAAACATTTAACTTATCCTAAACGTTTATCCATTGTTAAAAATGCATGTATGAGGAAGCTTTATGCAGCAGTATTTACTCAGCCTGTTCCACATTAACAGAGTAGGTACACATTAGTATTGTGCTATATCAGGGGGCTCCCGAGTGGCGCATCCATTAAAGGCACTCCGCGTGGAGTGCAGGATGGGCCCTATAGCCAAGAGATTGCTGGTTCGTATCCAGGCTGTGGCATTTGCTGACCGTGTCAATTGGCCGAGCACCGCCCGGATAGGGCTCAAGTCAACAGGGCAATCCGCGTTTCACCGCGCACCAGCGACTCCTATGGCCGACAGGGCGCCTGCGGGTCTGCAGTGGAGCCATTTAGATCTGTATTGTCCTCTGGCACTGTAGGTCTGATGGCTTCGCTGTGGACCTGCAGTGTGAAAAAAGACGGCCTGGCAAGTATGGTGCTGTATCCATAAGGGTTGGTTTCACATACCTTAATTAGCACTAATCTTGGATTACGTAATGTTACCTGTTCTTGGGTAAGGTATTCCAAGACCAGGGTCTGTGTGACCAGCTGAATAAAGAGCTAGTGTAAATGTGATTAATTGTAAAGTTGAAACAGTTGGAAATTAAACAGAATGTCACATCATCCATTCTGCATTTGTTCATCTGTCCTAGCCGAGGTTCAGTTAAGGCTGTAAATGATCTGATCTCGGATTATCTGTTTAAATACCGTGTTCTTCATATTTTAGTCACACTTCCTAAAAATAATAAAATTACACTTTGTTTTTGTTTTCTCAACAGGTGACCACATTCGTAAAGAAGAACATCGTGCTGACCGGGGGCTTTGCCGGGGGCTTTCTGATTGGACTGGCATCTTAGAAATCTCATTTTATAAAATGCCTTTTTTCTTTTTCGTGTATCACAAAATGTATCTCTTCAATGTAAAGGAAGGTGATGGTGTTATAGCAAGGTAGAAAAAAGGCACAGTAACTGCACTGTGTTGGAACCACTGCTGAGTTCTATTACTATAGGAGTTTGGGGTATGATTATGATTTTTGAACGTGACAAAAAAATGTGTCTAGGTTTATACAGCGCATGAAAATTCTGCTCCAGAACCAGTTTGCGTGCCGATTGAATGTAGTTGTTCTTGTGTTGAACTTTTTTCTTAGATTTTTTTTGTTTTGTTTTTTGTTTAATGCAGACTTCAGTAAAGAATGTTTAATAAAAACAATCTGCATTTAGAATTTGGGCATTTCGATTAGGATGTTCCTGTTCGATCGTCAGACCACTTGACTGGGTCTTATAATAGAGATTGGATGCTGTTCACATACAGGGTAACTAGGATTGTACCACATAGCATGTGGCTTTTATTTGTATATGTATTCATGTTAATAGTTACTTTAAACAGTACAGGGAGAACAGTGAAGTCAAGCTGCCTCTTCTGCATGTTAGCCTGCTTTGTGAAGAACTGGGGGTGTAACTTACTGTTATTCCTGTTTAAAAAGGAATGTGACTGAGTCTACATGAAGAAGACATCTGGCACTTCAGTTTATTGTCCCTGAACCTACTTTATCTAGTACACAACAAAACCATAAACTACTTGTCTAAAAGCCCAGCACAAGCTACTCTGTTAAGTCTTTGATTTACAAAGAAAAGTTACTTAAGATTGAGCTTCACAAGTCACCTAATTTTATGAAGTATGTAAGTATGCATGTAATGGCCAAATAGTTCAGACTGCAAACAATTCTGCAGATTATGTATGTGAGAAATTGTGTAGCTTGTGCCAAAGAGATTTGCAGTTATTTATTACAAAGCTTTTGCTTTTACAATAATCACAACATACAGACAATTTCAGATGTTTGGGTGTTCAGATGTTTTCACTATAACAGGACGTGTAGGTTGTTGTTTTTGTATTGTTTTTTTTCTCGTTCAGATTATTGAAATGCACTGCTGTGTTTGTTATAAATATGCACCACAGTGGAAAATAAAACTTAAAACAAAAATTATGAAACTTGCTGAGCTCAAACTTTTTAAAAATAAGCATGCAAATACCATGAATGATATCTGGGTAGAAAATTATTTCATTTTGTACACCCAATTTTTGCAACCTCTAATGTTTTTCAATCTCTTTTAAAATGTTTTTTTTGTTACCAGCGTTTTTCAAGATTACAAATTCCTGGAGTTTTCTGTGGGACAATGACCACTCTACTCAAAACCAGATTGTCTCGCTACAGGGAAACTGGAAATTGGGAGTGGGAATGCTGTCAGTTATTTTGCTTAATTGTTTTCAAAGTCTATGTCACTAGTTTTGTTTTTTACCCAGGACAATAATAACATTGCTTAACCACATAGCTCATCTGTGAAACCTAGTATAGAAGAACAATTAAAGTACACAAGTGTCATTATTAACATGTGCTTAAAATAGTGATGGTTCTTAGTATGGAGACACTTCTTTGTAAAGAATATTGAAAATAGAAAACATCTGTTACCTTAAACTAATTTAAAACAAAAACCATCTTGCCTATTTTACATAATTTATTGAATATCTTAACACTGTACATCAACAATATCTTAACACTGTGCAGCCTTCTCAAGTGTTATAGGAGGTGATGTGTTCTTGATGGTCTCTTCCTGTTCCTTCACAAACCCTGAGCAGCAGACTGATCTCTGAGCAGTGTGCACCTCACAGCACCTCCACATTGCTCTGATCACGTCCTCACACTTGCTCTCTATGTACTTGTTAGCTAGAATAGAAAACAAACATCCCCTAAATAACAACTAGTGCACTTGCAGTCAAAATGTAGGTCTTGCATGTGCAGTTTCAAAAAAGCACATTTAATACAATGATCTAAAACCTTTCCCAGACTGCATATTTTCTGAGATTTACAGAAATCAAGTAAAATCCTTATTGTTAGGGACCCATATCCCTTACTGCAAACGTGTAAATCTGGTACCATACATGTCAACGGTGGCTCTCCAATTGCAAGAATTATTGTCAGGTAGTCTGTTACTATAACACTTTCTCACCCCTACACACCTTATTTCTTTCAAAGTGACACAGTGACCCAAATGACAAAAACTATTTTCCTACTTGTTATAAGACAAGTAAGAGAATCCCAGACATCACTATAGTTAGAAATGTATATATTACCTAACTGCTTCCTGGTACCTAATCTCTTGTACGATTGAAGCTAGACTATTGGATTTAAACTGACACACAGCACAGGAAATAATAAGATACCAGAAAGTTTTAATTTGAAATATATGCAAATCACCACTTAGAATAAAAACCAAATGAAGAAGCAGATATTCAACAAGAAAAAAGTGGGACCCGTCACAATAAATGTGAAAAAGAATAATTAACTCTTAATGCATGGAGAAAAGATACAACTTTGCAGTCCGTTTTATAACCACCTCTAAACAGATTTCTGTCGCTTTATTTACCTTGTAAGCACTTCTGGATTTCACAGGCTTGCTTCTGACAGGGATCCTTCTGAGACATGCTTATGATACCGCTGCAGTAAGAAAGAAATGGCAAACTGAATAAGGAAAACCACACAACAATGGGATCAGATTTTTGTTTACTTGCCTGCTGTATTATTTTGTTCATCACTGATGTATATTACTGTCTGTTATTTGACATTTTTCTTAGATGACGATTTTTAAATTACATTTTTAGAAATTTGAAAACAGTTTGTGTGAACTCCATGGAGTTCGAGAAATTGCCCTGCCAAACATTGAAAAAAACAAACAAACAACAAAAAAAAAAACATGCATTATTGATAGGAAACTTAAGATTATACAATTATACACGCAGTGTGTGTGTGTGAGTGTATATATTCATTCCCGATGGTGGAGCTGCATTTGTGCCATATAACAATGTGAGAAACGTCATCCGTGTGTGTGTGTATCCATCTGTCTGCGGTTATTGTTCTTATGCCTCTTAATGCACTCTGATTATGCTTTTAAAGTGAGATTTCTCAATGCGTTTAGTGTACACATTGATGGTTGTTCGTTGCATTTGGATATAATGTTTTGATGATACGCACAAATTAAAATACAGTATCGCCACGACAAGCCCCTTCAGCGTGTACAAACTACTTTTAAAGTACTTTTTTATTTTTCTTACTCTATCACTTCATAATCAAACTCGAAATCCAATACAAGTAGGACTGCAATCTGTTTCTTAGGTTTCGTTTGCCCAACCTTACCTTGACAGCGGTGTTCACAAGAAAGAGCTCCGTGTAGAACCCGAGCAAGTGTAACCGACTGGGAGGAAAAAAACCTGGGCGAAAAAAAAAAAAAAAAAAAAAAAAGAAAACCTCTCTCTTTGTTACTTGCATCCCTGTGCAAACACAAGTTGTATATTTAAAAAATATATATATCGTTCCAAATCTATTTTTAAACTCAAATTATAAGATGGTATGATATTGATAAAGACCCAGAACAATTTTCAAAGCGGTATTTGTTTGAGTACGGAAAAGTTTATTGGAAGGAATTTTTGAAGTGTTTGAGTTTGATATCGCAGAACTTTAACAGTGATATACACTAGTATCGTTTTCTGTTTATTTCTTAGAATAAATCAGTGTTTGGGGTTTACAATGGCTGTGAATGCGGTGCACCTGGAATCAGACGCTTTTTTGGTGTGCATGAATCATGCGCTGAGTACAGAGAAGGAAGAAGTTATGGGGCTTTGCATTGGAGAGGTAGGCTATGGGGTTAAGAGAAACATCTTCCAGCTGATGGAAGAGTGGCAGATCTTTTTCTAATTGTTTTATAATACCCAGACTGTAGTGTTTTAACTGTAACCCCAATACGGCTTAATTTTTACATTATACTTAAGAACCTTTACCCTTTGATAAGCTAAACATGACAAAAGTATAATAAAACCCTGTCTAACATTTGTGTTTTGTTATACTTTTGAGAGAGCGAGATACTGCGGATCGCTTATCTTCAGGTTTAAATTATTTGTATGTGTGATACGATTCCGTAGGATGTTGAGAATAAAACACAGTATCTGAGACAGATATGTATACTACTGATTGTGCAAAGCAGATTCCCCAAAACCGACTTACATTTAACAGTTCAGATGCATTGCCTGTGATGCGTTTTGTCTATCCACGAACATGTCCTCTATTTTCACCCTTTACATAATTCCCTTTAGGTTGACACAGACAGAATTGTGCACATCCACTCAGTAATCATCCTGCGGCGGTCAGACAAGAGGAAGGATCGTGTGGAGATCTCTCCAGAACAGCTGTCTGCTGCCTCCACTGAAGCTGAGATATCCTTTCCCTAATCATTTATACATAGCCCTTTGTATTTCTTTTTCCTTCTATTGGAAGGTTATGTCTTTAAGTGTATTTCTGGAGGTTGCAGAGTGCGAGGTAACTCCATTGTCACAGCAGTCAAAATAAATATTTTGTGCTGCGTGCATAAGTTGAGAGTTTGGTAAATGCTTACTTTTGTATGTACCATCTGTTGGCAAAATGTACTCTGCTGTTGCAATAATGGTCATGAAATGAGTAACTTTATGATCCTGCCCTGACCTTTCCCTTGGTGTTATCATCCTCAGAACCAACAGCTGCCCATCACATCAAATCCTCCATGCATTTCTATAAAGAAAGTGTTAATCAGAGAAAAAAAAGGTGGTGGCTGATGACTTCAATTAAATGAACCCAAACCAGGAGGATCCTTTCTCCTTAACACCTGTCACAGGTTAGCTGAAATGACTGGACGGCCAATGCGAGTGGTGGGCTGGTACCATTCCCACCCACACATTACAGTGTGGCCGTCGCATGTTGGTAAGCAGTGGGTACATAATGCCAGACAGTGCTGAGAATCTTACAGGCTTTTGTTGATACTGATCACATGCTTTTTCACGTATCCATTTTTCTTCATGTTTAAGGACCATATCACTACAGATGCAAGTCCAGCAGTCTTGCAAGAAATGTAGTGTAATTATGATGTATTTTTTACATAACTTTAACAAGCCAATTCTAAACTTTCGGGTGTAGCCTTTTTTTTTCTCTTACTAATAAATGACAACATTTATTTTTATTTTTATTTATATATTTATTTTAATGCTTTCAACACTGCAGACTGGTGTTAAGGTCTAATAAAAATAAATATGATTATATTCAGGTCCTCTTTTTTCATAATGTAACATGTAATTTAGTTTTTCTGATATTTTGTTGTGATCCCTGTTTTTACCATGCAGACCAAATACTTTTTTTTCCCCACTGCATACAACAGTGCCATCTTGTGGAAGTTAAATTAAAAACAGCTTAATATTTATTGTATGACTACTTGTGCTTCAGAAAAAAACTAAAAACAAAACAGACAGAAAATGTGTATGTGCTGAACACTGCTGCGTTTGTAAAGCACTGATATTATAGACTGGTCCTGTGTACAGTACACATTCTGTGGTTCAGCAATCAACAGTGGAACTGTACTTTCCACCTTTACATTGAGGGCTGTTTCCATTCATATTCACATTCAGGGGCAATACAGCAGTAGACACAAGACAGTTGTAACAGCAATCAAGACAGGTCCTATGCTTTTTATCTGCTTGAATGTGGCACCAGAGGTCCACTTAGTGACTGATATTTACTGTGCTGCTCTATATAATGGTGAATACCCAATCTTTACAATCCTGCACTTAACTGTATCTTTCCTCAGAAATCATCAGGCGGCTAAAAGCACATTGCGTCCAATAAAGTGAAAGGCAAGTGAAGAATCCTTACAAGAACCAAAGGGCCCGCTTACGACTGTGTTGACATCGTCTGCCTGATGCACAACACTTGTTTTGAGTCTGAGTTTATCTAAAAACATCAAGGCAGCACAGAGTGTGTCAAAAGGCTAGACTGAGCACCAGAATCAGACTCGTCAAAATGCTGCGATACAGGCTACTGTCAGCTGTTTTTATTATCAAATGTTTAAATCGGGAGAGTTGCCTTGACTGTATTAAACGTTCTCCTTCTACAGTGCTTGTATTGTAAATGTACTTGTTCCTCTTGCTTCTAGATGTGCGGACCCAGGCAATGTACCAAATGATGGACCAGGGTTTTGTTGGGCTGATATTTTCTTGTTTCATTGAGGATAAGAACACCAAGGTACAGCATGTCCTACAGTGCAGGCTGGGTCAGGGGTGATGGGAAATAAACAGAAATGTCAGCTGAGAATGAGTTGCTTTAATTGCTATTTTATCGTTTAAACAGTTAATAACTGCTTAAAGGTCTTACTGTTTATAATACATTAAAGACAGATCAGCATGCAGCCATCTGAACTGCACTGCTTGCAACTGTACAGTAGGTGTCAGGAGGAGCTTGAGGAAGGTGTTTCGAAGGGTTGTGACTCTTTGTTTCCTCTCTTCTTCAGACCGGGAGGGTGCTCTACACCTGCTTTCAGTCCGTGCAGGCACAGAAGGGCTCTGAGTAAGTAAATAAATGGGACAGTCAAGCTGGACAACATGTTTGAAATGTTATGGTACAGAATATCATTCTTATGGATTTTGAAATCGTGCAAATCATTGTTTTTTCTGTTGTAAATCTGTGAGTTCTGATTATGATCTAAACAGAGGCGGAACTAAATATAAAAAGCATGTTCAAAGAGTGACAATGTTTATTAACAACCAAACTGGTAAGCAAACAAGGCCTGGTTCATGAAAAAGTGTAACAGCACTACAGATAGAGAAACCGATACTCTGTACTCCGGGACGGATTACAGCAAACCAGCCTGTTGTTTATTATCACCTAACAAAACTTATGTTTGTTTTTTCTTTTAATTTTTTTAAGGTACGAGAGAATTGAGATCCCAGTCCATGTGGTCCCTCATGAAACAATCGGGAAGGTGTGCCTGGAGTCTGCTGTGGAGCTTCCCAAGATTCTGTGTCAGGAGGAGCAGGATGCTTACAGGAGAATCCACAGGTAAGGCCATCCTATCACTGCATTCTCCTTCTGCACAGCACAGGAGCCGGAGACAGTGGGGTCAAACGACAAGCTTCTGTTTCCTAGCTTTTGTGAGAACAGAAATCCAGCATTGTTTCAGGTAGGAGCGTGATCTGGAGACACTGCAAATCATTTTTTTTTCTTAAAAAAATGATGAGAAATGTATTGCGCAGATATGTTATGACCAATAATGTGTGTTGGTGGTACTGTATGTTTTAAAATATAACGTAGTGATATGGACAATACGGGACACAGCAAAGATATCGTAATGTGTCACCGTGTACCTTTTGCAGGGTGTTCTATAACACTTTGACTTTCATTTATTTCATTCCCTACATATAACATAACTTTTGCTTTCTTTGGAAGAAGACAAAGATTAAATTAGCTAACTGCTTTGCTCTCTCACATTTCTCAGGACTGATTTGCTCCAGGGGCCATTTTACGTTTTTTCCAACCATATTTCCACCGTGATCGGTGCACCTTGTCACTGTTGGTTCAGTTTTTTAAATCTGCTGTTGTAATAATTATGTTTTGAGCTAATTAGAGGTTACATCAATAGAAAGGCTTGTCTGAGTTTCTTCTAAATCAGTGCAAACCGAATTACTGCAATTGAGTTAAGCAGGTTATTCAACGAAGCCTGTGATATCAGCTGATTATCCTCTAGAGCAGCAGTTTTCAAACTGGGGTACTCATACCGCTGGGGGTACTCGAGCACTCCTCAAGGGTGGGCGAGAAAAATCCTGTAATGGCGGACAACAGATTTTTATTTATTTAACAATGTTGAATCTCCTTTCAAATAAAACCACAACTGTACTGGTGTACGTTTCCTTTCTGTTGGGCGACATTAACTATAAACACCCAACTGGCTGCTGACAGTGAGTGAGCATAGAGCAGAAGGAAGCAAGTTTTCTTCCAGGACAACCTTGTACTTGGCTTGATTCATGCATCCTTCACAAAGACAAACCTGCCCGATTCCAGCCTTGCTAAGCACCCCCAGATGAGTCCAATTTTCAGCTTTGCCCAACACCTGGTTGTCTAATGGTTAGACGGAGACCTGGAGAGGCCTACAAGCCTCAGTGTCTCGCACCCACTGTGAAATGTGGTGGAGGATCGGTGATAATCTGGGGGTGCTTCAGCAAGGCTGGAATCGGGCAGCTTTGGCATGAATCAAGCCAAGTACAAGGTTGTCCTGGAAGAAAACTTGCTTCCTTCTACTCTGACAATGTTCCCCAACTCGGAGGATTGGTTTTTCCAGCAGGACAATGCTCCATGCCACACAGCCAGGTCAATCAAAGTGTGGATGGAGGACCACCAGATCAAGACCCTGTCATGGCCAGCCCAATCTCCAGACCTGAACCCCATTGAAAACCTCTGGAATGTGATCAAGAGGAAGATGGATGGTCACAAGCCATCAAACAAAGATGAGCTGCTTGAATTTTTGCACCAGGAGTGGCATAAAGTCACCCAGCATCAATGTGAAAGACTGGTGGAGAGCATGCCAAGACGCATGAAAGCTGTGCTTGAAAATCAGGGTTATTCCACCAAATATTGATTTCTGAACTCCTCCTAAGTTAAAACATTAGTATTGTGTTATTTAAAAATGAATATGAACTTATTTTCTTTGCATTATTCGAGGTCTGACAACACTGCATCTTTTTTGTTATTTTGACCAGTTGTCATTTTCTGCAAATAAATGCTCTAAATGACAATATTTTTATTTGGAATTTGGGAGAAATGTTGTCAGTAGTTTATAGAATAAAACAAAAATGTTCATTTTACCCAAACACATACCTATAAATAGTAAAACCAGAGAAACTCATAATTTTGCAGTGGTCTCTCAATTTTTTCCAGAGCTGTATGTATGTGTGTATATGTGTGTGTGTATATATATATATATATATATATATATATATATCTATATCTATATCTATATATATATATATATATATATATATATATATATATATATATATATATATATATATATATATATAGATGTCTATATAATATACATATATATATATACATTGTGTATATATATACATACATATATTATACACATATATATATATACTGTGTGTATGTGTGTGTGTGTGTGTATGTATATATATATATATATATGTGTATATATATATATATATATATATATATATATATATATATATATATATATATATATATATATATATATAGCCTAGTAATTAGAAAATACTTTTTTTTTATTTCTTTCTGTTTTCATAGGTATATTATGACCCTATCTGAGATGGGGAAAGGGGTACAGGGCCTGAAAAGTTTGAAAACCACTGCTCTAGAGCTTAGTGTCTCCCAAATCTGTTTGTTTTATTCTGCAAATGTTAGCACCCTGGAACTCTGGTGCCTGATAAGTGAAATGGATTTTGTATAATAAATAAATATATATTATCAGTGCTACCTCGTTATAACGCGGTTGTCAGGGTCCATAATTGGAGACTGTGTTATTTGGTAGTTTTGTTCCCAAAATGATTTACAATGCCCACATTAATACTGTGGTGTACCATGGAAAATGAAGGAGGGAGACGCACACAATTTGCAGGTACTTGAATCCACGGTTTATTGGGACGATTATTCCTGGCCCCTGTCAGCCTGGGCCACAATAAAAACAACAAACAGTCATGCACATTTACATAGCAGCTTGTCTGCCTCATCTCTCAGTTCTGTTTGCATGGAGATGGACTTTCATGTCCCTGCCTACCCGGACGTCAATCAATCCCTGCTGAGGGAAGCTTACCGCTTCCATGCTTAAACACACACAGGGTCCGTAGGCCAGTTGAGTAACAATCTGAATCCAGGGCCGTTACAATATATGCAGTGTAATAGAATTGCTATTCCACTAGTTTAAAGTTTACATCACTCTTATTTAAATTGTATATTTTTTTATAATAAATGTTGTAAATTGTAAATAAATAACATAGAATCCAAGGACATTTATACACGTGTATTGTTTTGTACTTGTTTTGTAACATTAATGAACAGTTTGTTTTACTTTAAAAAAAATACAGTTCAAGCACAGGAACTTTAAGTACTATATAACCCAGTTTCAACTTAAATGGGTTTCAATACGATAATCTAAAACAACAATAAAACCCAACGTTTGTGGGTCAAATTGCATTATGGGTGAAACGGGAGCCAGGACTGTACCATGTTATAACCAATTCCACATTAGAAGAGGTTGCATTGTAATAGGGTGGCACTGTATTGCTAATGCAAGCTGTAGCGTATGCTGTAACCATGCATTTAGGCACATACTTGCAGTTCTATTGATTTGTACATACACTGGTGAAGTTTTTATAATGTAACCACACTGTTGTGTTTCTGTCTATTTCCAAAAGCTGGAAGGGGTATAGTCTTGTGTGATATGTCTCATAATGTGCTTTCTGCAACACATATTCATATCATGTTCTTTCTCTTTCAGTCTTGCTCACTTGGATCCGATAACAAAGATTCACAATGGCTCAGGTATTTTATAAATGTTTTTCGGCTTGTATTAGCAGAAGAATTTAAGTAATGCTTTGTATTTCTATTGTACCTAAAATGCTCAGGACCTAAACTACTACTCTGATATCTAGAAATTGTGACATGGAAATTTGGCATCTTTCCAGCTATTTGTCTGTCTGCCATACACATATTTACACATATGTAGAGAGCCGTTTGTCCTTTTGTGATGAAACATGCTAAGGGTACACTGTAGCACAAGTTATTGAGTCTGTCATACTCTGGGTCCATGTGGAGCCTGTCTGTCTGACCAGTTGTTTAGGGCAATGGTTCTCGAGCTTGGGGTGGGGACCCTCTGGGAGTAGTGGAAAGTTTTCAGGGGGTTTGTGAAACGACCACATCACAATTAACCCTGTACTGCACGCCATGGCTGCAGTGCATTACAGCAGTTGGGCTTCAATGGAAAGAAGATACTACATTTTGTTTTCGATTTATATCTACATTTAGGTATTTCTGTAAGTCACTTTAAACGGGCTCCCACCTAGACAAAGTTTGAGAACCGCTTGTCCAGTTAGGAAGAAATGTGAAAGGGAAATTTGGTTTTGCTGTTATAATGGTTTTATAAAAAGCCTTTGTGGAACTCTAGTGTGACCCCCTGTTTTAAAATCGACTGAAACTAAATGTTAATCACTTGCTTAACATAACCCTTGTGTGCTGTCTGCCCTTTCCTGGTAGTCTTCACGAAGAATCTTTGCAGCCAGATGTCAGCTATCAGTGGGCCCCTGCTGCAGTGGCTGGAGGACAAGGTGGAGCAGAACAAGCAGAATATTGCTGAGCTGCAGCTTGAGAAGGAGAGGCTGATACTGGAGCTCACAGACCTGGACTGAGCAGAACAGCCATGCTGGACATGTACAAATTAGCAGGACACTATAATGCTGCTGTGCAAAACGCCTCCGAGCAGGGGCAGGAGACTCCAACAGAGGAGCAGCAAGGTTCTAGGACTAAAGCCAATGCAAAACTAGGCAACTTTCAGGAGACTAGTAGTACTTTGTAAGCAGTATTCACTTAGTAGCTTCAGCCATGAGGGAAATTAGCTTAGAATTGTCACCTAGAACAAGTTTCATAAGTTTCCAGAAAAAAATTGCCAGCAAATTGCCTTGTTTTTTCATGGGATTAACATACATTTTGAGAGAAGCTACTCTGAACAATAATTTAATTGCATATTTCAATAAGAAACTAAGCAAGGAGACAAACATTTCAGTCGTCTTCAGTGTACTAGCCAAAACACTTGTCTACAAGACAGTTTCTCTACAATTCTGATTTGAGTGCTGTGAAGTTCTCTATGCTTCTTTCTAGTTTTATCCTATTAGAACTGCTATGTTTGTTCCAAAGGTTATAAATGTAATCAACAGAACCATGGGCCCAGCTTTGAAAGGTTTTGCTCCAGGGTAATATTTCTAAGCAACAAAATAATGGTAATGTTGCTCTTTTCGCTTTTTGGGTACAATGGGTAATCTATTGATTTGAACACTTCAGTTTTCATGGCTCCTAAGATTTTTTTATTATTTATTTTAAAGTTAAAATTGACAGCAGAGCCAGGTCCATTACCACTGTCATCATATCCTAATTGCTAGCTGCTGTACTTAAATCGCATCTTCACTGAATGAACTATTGAAATCCAATCTACAGGGTGTGAGTAGATGTTAGTTAACGTTTCTTGACCTTGCTGAGTGGTGTGTTGGCTTTGAAAACTGGGCCCCATGTCTTCTGTTTTGACATTACAAGTGATTGTTTGGTCATGCTGGTTGTTTTTTTAATTCGAATTCTCTGAATTCTGGTTGTTTTCGGGTAAGTTGTTTGTCTCCAGCCAAACAGAAATACTGTAAATCGACTCTGAAGTCAGTATCCAAATTTTGTAATCTGAACAAACTCAGAATTAGTTGTTAACTAATTTAATGAGTTTTCACATGAACTTGCAGACAATGGTGGCAGTACTTTTGTTGCATATCATTTAAAAAAAAAAAAAAAAAAAAGAAAAAAACACCTATACTTTCAAAGGTAAGAAACAGTGACGTGTAAAATAGGATGCTGGTTGTGAAATTAGTATTTCATTGTAAGCTTGTTAAATGTTTTTTTTTTTTTTTTTTGATTTGTAAAAGTTGAACACTTTTTATGGAAAATAAAGTCCTAAGCTGTGCAGGATTGCTTGTGCTCTGTGTGCTGCACCACACTGGTGATTTAGACAGTACACTATATTCTGTTCAAACCTCGCTAACGTTTGTTACTTCAGGTAAACCATACACTTTCAGCTTGTGGCAATGGGTTTGTAGGTGTCTCTTCACGAGACCGTAAAATTCAGCCTAAATGTAAACGCTAAATAAGTTTGAAAGACAAGGCTGTTTATCTGATATTTAACCAGATTTTACTAACTGTGTCTTTTCAGAGGTCATAATACCATCCACCTAATCTACACTGGATCTGAAAAAAACAACATCCTATTTAGCAGGTACTAGCTAATAAATGTTTCCCTGCAAAGATGATCACGTTCCAATACATGTTCTGAGAGTTTTTATAAGGTTGTAGTCATTTGGACCCTTACTTTAGAGATGTCACAATATTTAAAAAAATGTATGTATCTTTCCTAAAATCCCAAAGAGTTTATCAAAATCCAACCCACCTACAAAACCAACCCACAGATTGTACCAAGGTTTTAAACCTTTGGTCCCCAGCACCTGAACAATAATTAAGACAAAATTGTATTTACAAAACTACCTAAAAACCACCAAAATAACTTTCTTATTGTGATTGTAAAAACCAGAAGTTTTGCATTCACTTCTATGCATTTGTTGTGTCATTAAAAAGCACGAGAAGTCTTTATTATAGAAGTGGCTGTGATAGAGGAACTCTCTCCTAATTGTAAGGGACTGACAGACACTGGTCTTTATATGGAGCTGCTGTAGGCAGTTTTCTGTATTCTTGCATGGATCAGTTTGCTAATGCAAGGAAAGCATTCATGAGGGCAGTATGCTGCCCTGACTGTTCTCAAATGCAATTCTTCACAGTTCAGATGCCATGCTTTTATTAGAACAATGGAAATATCGTAAAGCACTGAACCAGTTTCAAAGCTTGCAAGAGGAAGATAGACAAGAACCAACAAATGCATGGTACATTGTCATATGGCATTTTGCTAGATAGTATTACAAATGCAGAGATTCCTATGCATTAGTAATACTAGTGCATGTAGTATATTCTCTGAAATCCCTCAAATTAAAATGGTATTATTAACAGGAATTATTGTGTATATGGTGTTTTCCCTCACTTTTTGTCATAAGTGGAGGTATGGAAACACAACAACTGGAAATATAAAAGTTTATAGCAACATTCATGGCATACTCTGTACCAGGGGTGGCCAATCCTGGTCCTGAAGGTCCGTGTCCCTCCTGGTTTTTGTTCCAGCTGTACCCTAAATTACTTAATTATAACAATATATATGGCACAGTGGGAACAAAGACCAGGAGGGACACCCCTGCTGTATACCATCTGAGAGCTGCAGCATTCCACAATTGTCTTCAGTTTTACACAAATACAGCCATGCTTGCTTCCACCATTCTTCAAAAGCCTTTTGTGCTTTCAACTTTACCCGGAAGAACACTCAGGCAGTTTGTTTACATTCTTTAAGTTTGTTTTAGCTGCAGTATTATAAGCCCCTTTTCCTCAATCCTGCTAGCCACAGCATCACTGTGAGCCATGCAGCAGGCGGAGCAGGAGGGTTTAGACATTAATCCTGCAACCTCTAGGAAGCAAAGCCAAAATGAAAAGCAGTGTCTTTGTTGTGCGGCATTTAACAGGACTCTGAGCATGTGTTTTATAACAGGCTTCCTAAATACAGTGGCTCTCATAAGTATTCACCCCCCTTGGACTTTTCCATATTTTATTGTGTTACAACTTGGAATCAAAATGGATGTAATTAGAAGTTTTTGCCACTGATCAACACAGAAAATGTCCATAATGTTAAAGTGAAAAATAAAATCTACTAATTGTTCTAAATTAATTACAAATATAAAACAGAACATAATTGATTGCATAAGTATTCACCTCCTTTGCTATGACACACCAAGATAAGCTCTGGTGCAACCAATTGTATTTAGAAGTCACATAATTAGTTGAATAGAGTCCACCTGTGTGCAATTAAGGTGTTTCACATGATTTCAGGTAAAATACACCTGTCTCTTGGAAGTCCACAGTTGGTTAGTACATTTCCTAACAAAAGCTACATCATGAAGACAAAGTAACATTCAAAGCAAATACGGAATAAGGTTCTTCAAAAGCACCAATCAGTGGTAGGATATAAGAACATTTCCAAGGCATTGAATATCCCCCGGAGCACAGTAAAGTCCATTATTAAGAAATGTAGAGAATATGGCACAACTGTGAATCTGTCTAGAACAGGCCATCCTCAAAAAATATATCCAGGCGAGAAGGGCATTAGTCAGGGAAACCATCATGAGGCCTATGGTAATTCTAAAGGAGTTACAGTCTTCTATGGCTGAGCTGGGAGACACTGTGAATACGGCAACAATAGCCCGGGTGCTTCACAAAACTGGCCTTTAGGGGAAAGTGACAAAAAGAAAGCCACTGTTGAAAAAAACTCGCATCAAATCTCAGCTAAAGTTTGCCAGAAGGCATGTGGGAGACTCTGAGACCAAGTAGAAGATGATTCTATGGTCTGATGAGACCAAAATAGAGCTGCTTGGCCTCAATGCTAAGTGCTATGTTTGGCTTAGATTGGGAGAAGATTCATCTTCCAGTAAGACAATGACCTCGTACATAAAGCCAAAGCCACACTGGAGTGCCTTAAAACACAATAACGTCAATGTCCTTGAGTGGTCCAGTCAAGCCCGGACCTCAATTCAATTGAGAATATGTGGAAACATTTGAAAACTGCTGTTCACCAAAGGTCCCCATCCAACTTGACGGAGCTTGAGGAATTTTGCAAAGAATGGGTAAAAATTGCAGTGTCCAGATGTGAAAAGCTGGTAGAGACTTATCCAAATAGACTTATGGCTGTAATTGCTGCCAAAGGTGCCTCTACCAAATATTGACTCAAGGGGGTGAAAGCTTACGCAATCAATTATTTTCTGTTTTGTATTTGTAATTAATTTAGAACAATTTGTAGATTTTATTTTTCACTTTAACATTATGGACATGTTTTGTGTTGATCAGTGGCAAAACCTCCTAATTAAATCCATTTTGATTCCATGTTGTAACACAATAAAATGTGGAAAAGTCCAAGGGGGGGGGGGGGTGAATACTTTTGAAAGCCACTGTATGTATTCTTAAAATAATAGAGGACATGGTTCCTTTAAGAGAGCCCAGGCTTTAAATATAAATATTAAAGGTCTGTAAATCAAAGTGTTGAAGTACCTGTATGAATTGCGTATTTGAAATGAGTTATGAGGGAGCAGAGGGATAAGCCCCACCTTGGCATGGTGCTGTTGGTGATGAGATTAGCCCCTTGCTAATAATCAGCACACTGTAGAGCTGGTACAGTCACTGCTGGAGACAGTCCACAGACAAAGACATCTCATAAGCAGCAGTCTGTTTCTGCTCCCCAAACACAATTCAATTTGCAGACATGGATAAATGGCAGAAAACACCAGTTGACAAAAAAGACGTGATTATCATTGGCGGGGGTTTGTCAGATGAGCTGCTTTATTTCCACCTACTTTGTCAGTTTAGTTACACACCAGTTAGATTTAACTCCAGGCAATGCATTTTTCATTTAGTTCTGCTGTCATGCAGTAGATACTTGCGTTGTCTTTTGGAGCAGCGTGTTTTATCCATGGCAGGTACTAGTTTATTAGCAGTGATTTTGCTACAGTGTTATAGTTTTTATACTATGTTATAGTGCTATAATTTGTGAGTTTAAAACTAATCATAAAGTCAGGGAACATTAGAATGTAATCAATAAAACACAGGTTAAATGTCTGGCGGTTTTATTTTAGCACATGTTGTATGTGTGCTATTCATAACTTGATAACTTGCATTGTTATCAAATAATGTTTTGGAAGTTTTGTTGGCAACTATGTTGGCATTTCTAATTACTAAGTCTTGATGAGAATCTCCCTAAATGGGTTCATACAAGTAATATTTGAATATACTGTAAGCTTTAAGAAACTTGCAGAATTGACGATGGACTATTTTGACTAATAAATGAGCTAGGGAGAGTTGTATACATACCAACTGAAAAACACACTTCTTCATTCAGAACCACTTGGTGAACTGCAGTGAGCTATGTGGTGCTTTTGGTCTTGTATCACGATATAAACTATACATATCTCTATTTGTTTACATGATATGTTATGTAAACAAAGTATCACAAGTGTTCAATACACAAGGGGCTAATCTCATCAATATGCTGTTCATTGATATACTCCTCCCCTAACACACACACACACACACACACACACACACATGCAAAGAGCACAGTGCATATGGATCCACAGAAACACAACAAGGCTAGAGTATAAAATACATAGCATTCTGAGAAGTGAATGTTACTGGCTTACTACAGACCTTCCACCTTTTATTTTAGTTGACAGCTTCCTTTTAATAAAGAGTAGTGGTAAGGCTTCATTGTTAATGTGCAAAACTGCCACTTATTGCCTTTTTTCGTTGAAGGGCACAATCTTGTTTCCTGGTTTTGAATGCAAATCCAGATTGCTTCCATGTATCCTTTCAAGTGAAGATAAAAAATATTATTATTGTATTATATTATTCATTCTTTTTTTGACCAGTGGTTTTCAACCCTGTCCCCAATTCTCAGGAATACAATATTTGTTTTAAACGTGCATTGCTTTCCAGTGCACATAAGACAGCACTTACAGACGGACTGTAGCTGTAGGAATTCCTCCAGACATTACTAGGCTGCAATACAATTACAAATAAAACATAATAAAGCCAAATGTTTAGGATACTTCAGAATTAGGGTTGAACACCACTGCTATACATTCTGCAGACGTGCTAGCTTATCAAATCCAATAGGGGCAGAGTCTCAGTGCCACAGTGCAACCGGTGACATCAGCGATGCTGGGTCTCCAAGGTCCAATCAAACCAGGAAAGAACTGTAAATCAGGCTCTTGTCATGCATAAGCGGAGATGAAGAAGGAAAGAATACCCTTCTATACATAGAAGGTAAGTGCTGGGTTATTATCAGTGGGTTAGTAATATATTGATTGGTTTAGGATTGACTGAGAGCCACTGCCTTGACAGCAGCATCACATTTAGAGTCAAATACATTAATCTTAAGATAAGTATTATAAAGAAATTTATAAGATTAATCCAACAGTAATGCAGAGAAAGAAAGGGAGATGAGAACAGAGACAAGAAAGACAATAAAGAAAAAAGATAATAATAAACACACTGGGCAGAGGTGAAGAAGTGGGCCCCTCATTTCACATAAGAAATAAACAAAGCTCTTTAAGCATTCAGAATGTAAACTAAAAGATCAATATGCCTAATTATTGTTAGGTACCTGTTAAAAGGTAATGATACCATTTTATATTAACGTCTGGTGTAAATTTAAGCTGTCGTGAACTAGACTGTGACACTTCAAGGTGACATGCGGTGCTAGTATGGATTCTTGCATTATTTCACTACTCTGTAGATAGGACCTAGTGGTGGCCCCCCTGGCCTAGGGCCCCGGGCAGTTGCCCTGTTTGCTAGCCCCTAAAACCAGCTCTGGTCAGGATACCTGCCAGAGGAGAAAAGGTGAGGTCAAGCAGGGGTGGAACATGTAAGCTGGTTAAAGTAGGACAGAAAGAATTGCTAGGCTGCGTAGAATTTGTGTGCAGGATTAATTGTTAATTCCTCTAAATAAACATTTATGTGTATGTATTCTACATTGCCATGGAAACAGAAAGCTATATTGAAAAAACATATCTTCGTCATCTTTATGTACATACTATATGTAGGAACGTGCAAAAAATCTCTTCCTATGATATATATGTTCCTATACGTCATGATGCTCCCTGGTCAGCAGCTTCATTTACAAACAAACTGCTGCCACTGTCACTCTCACTTCAACAAGCATAGTACAATGGAGAAGAAATAACAAATTCATTATAAAGACACGGACATTCACCCAAACAATGACAGCAACTCGGACCCATATGGAAATAACTTATATTTCACATACACTGAATAAAAATATAAACGCAACATGCAACAATTTCAAAGTTTTTGCTGAGTTACAGTTAATATAAGGAAATCAGTCAATTGAAATAAATTCATTAGGCCCTAATCTATGGATTTCACATGACTGGAAATACAGATATGCATCTGTTGGTCACAGATACCTTAAAAAAAAAAAAAAAAAAGGTAGGGGCATGGCTCAGAAAAACAGTCAGTATCTGGTGTGACCTCCATTTGCCTCATGCAGCGTGACACATCTTCTTCACATAGAGTTGATCAGGCTGTTGATTGTGGCCTGTGGAATGTTATCCTACTCCTCTTCAATGGCTGTGCGAAGTTGCTGGATATTGGCTGGAACTGGAACACGCTGTCATACACGTCGATCCAGAGCATCCCAGACATGCTCAATGGGTGACGTGTCTGGTGAGTATGCAGGCCATGGAAGAACTGGGACATTTTCAGCTTCCAGATCCTTGCTTCGTGGGGCCGTGCATTATCATGCTGAAACATGGGCCTCAGGATCTTGTTACTGTATCTCTGAGCATTCAAATTGCCATTAATAAAATGCAATTGTGTTTGTTGTCCGTAGCTTATGCCTGCCCATACCATAACCCCACAGCCACCACGGGGCACTCTGTTCACAACGTTGACATCAGCAAACCACTTGCCCACACGACGCCATACATGCTGTCTGCCATCTGCTTGGTACAGTTGAAACCGGTATTCATTAGTGAAGAGCACACTTCTCCAGTGCACCAGTGGCCATCGTTGGTGAGCATTTTCCCACTGAAGTCAGTTACGAAGCCAAACTGCAGTCAGATAAAGACCCTGGTGAGGACGACGAGCATGCAGATGAGCTTCCCTGAGATGGTTTCTGACGGTTTGTGCAGAAATTCTTCGGTTGTGCAAACTCAAAGTTTCATCAGCTGTCCGAGTGGCTGGTCTCAGACGATTTCCCAGATGAAGAAACCGGATGTGGAGGTCCTGGGCTGGTGTGATTACACATGGTCTGCAGTGAGGCCAGTTGGATGTACTGCCAAATTCTCTAAAATGACATTGAAGGCGGCTTATGTTAGAGAAATGAACATCCAATTCTTTGGCAAGAGCTCTGGTGGGAATTCCTGCAGTCAGCACGCCAATTGCATGCTCTCTCAAAACTTGAGACATTTGTGGCATTGTGTTGTGTGACAAAACTGTGCCCTTTCATTTTTGTGTTTATAATAAAATTAGTTTTTTTTTTAACTGCAGACTGTTTCTGGGCCTCTATCCACTCGCCAGCCTGCCACATTTGGTGTGAGAAATGGGAAAGCGCCACCTAGAGGCTCAGAGCAGTATTTATTTATTTATTTATTTATTTTTTTGGAATTTTTGGGATTTTTTTTTTTAACATGGGAAAGAAGAGCAGACAGCGGCAAAGGCAGGACAAGCAGCAGCTGAAGAAATGTAAGCTGCTGCAGCCACCACTGGAGGACCCGGCCAGCCTCTTCCCCTGGTGTTCCTGGTGCGGGAAGGAGGACCATCGTTGGCGGTCCTGCCCAGATGTGCCACCGGCAAACTGGTGTGGCCGGTGTGAGGAGGACGGCCACAACTGGGCAGGATGCCCCTACAACCAAGCCCAGGAGGAGGTGCAGTGTTCACCCCGGGCATCAGGGGCTACCCCACTACCTCCAGCACCACCACCTTCACCACCGTCCCAGGAGATCTGGGACTGGTTGATCCCCCTGAGGCACCCTGAGGCAGACCTCGTCCACGATCTTCCCATAGTTATCAACACGCTGTGGTGTCGAGATGGGGAGAGGTGGGAACAATGGAAGGAACAACACCATCCGGAGTCATTCCCAGAGGTTTCCGTCATGGTGGTTATTTACCTGGCGGTAGACATGGAAGATGCCCCGGTCACTCCAATAAAGAGGGGTGAGCCGCCTTCCAGAGAGCCAGAGAGGGGTGAGCCGCCTTCCCGAGAGCCAGAGAGGGAGAAGGAGCTGCCGTCGTCCCGAGAGCCAGAGAGGAAGGAGGAGCTGCCGTCGTCCCGAGAGCCAGAGAGGGAGGAGGAGCTGCCGTCGTCCCGAGAGTCAGAGAGGGAGGAGGAGCCGCCGCTCCCAGAGCCCGAGAGAGGGAGGAGGAGCCGCCACTCCCAGAGCCCGAGAGAGAGGAGGAGGAGCCCAAGGATGCCTGCCTTGCACCGCTCAGGGATGACGCATCCGCATCACCTGGGGTCGCCTGCTGCTCCGCATCGTCTGGGGTCGCCTGCTGCTCCGCATCGCCTGGGGCTGCTGGTGTCTCCTTTTTGTTTTTTAGGCCTCCCGAGGGTCCGCTGCCGCCGTTGCCGCCTCCGCCACGAGAGGGAGCCGGGCCACCGTCGCCGCCTCCGCCACCAGAGGGAGCCGGGCCGCCGTCGCCGCCTCCGCCACCAGAGGGAGCCGGGCCGCCGTCGCCGCCTCCGCCACGAGAGGGAGCCGGGCCACCGTCGCCGCCTCCGCCACCAGAGGGAACCGGGCCGCCATCGCCGCCTCCGCCACTAGAGGGAGCCGGGCCGACGTTGTCGCCGTACTACCTTGGAGATTCGAGGCTCCGACATCAACCCCGCCCACCACCACCCACCAAAACAGCCCACCCAAAGGACATAATTGGACTCTTGGGGGGTGGGGGGGAAGGGGGGAGTTGGCCTATTGCGGCCGGTGTACATTGTACATGGGGGGAGGTATGTGGCAGAGTACAGCTCTGCTCTTTAGAAATTGGCAGGGATGGGGTTAAATTCCCCTACTTGCCTGGGTTCATTGTGTTCAGGTGGCTGGGGTTGATTAGATGATTAGTTGAATTAACGATCAATCAGCGCCCAGCCACCTGACATAAAAGTTTTGGCCCTTGTGCCCTTTCATTTTTGTGCTTATTTATAATAAAATTAGTTTTTTTTTTTAACTGCAGACTGTTTCTGGGCCTCTATCCACTCACCAGCCTGCCACATGGACATACACAAAATAGTCCAAATTGTTGAAGTGAAATGAAAAAAATAACTTGTTTCAAAAAATTCTAAAAAATAAATAATGGAAAAGTGGTGCATGCATATGTATTCACCCCCTTTGCTATTAAGCCTCTAAATAAGATCTGGTGCAACCAATTACCTTCAGACGTCACATATTTAGTTAAATAAAGTCCACCTGTGTGCAATCTAAGCGTGATCTGTCACATGATCTCAGTATATAGACACCTGTTCTGAAAGGCCCCAGAGTCTGCAACACCACTAAGCAAGCAGCACCATGAAGACCAAGGAGCTCTCCAAACAGGTCAGGGACAAAGTTGTGGAGAAGTACAGATCAGGGTTGGGTGAGAAAAAAATATCAGAAACTTTGAATATCCCACGGAGCACCATTAAAGCCCTTATTAAAAAATGGAAAGAATATGGCACCACAACAAACCTGGCAAGAGAGGGCCGCCCACCAAAACTCACGGACCAGGCAAGGAGGGCATTAATCAGAGAGGCAACAAAGAGACCAAAGATAACCCTGAAGGAGCTGCAAAACTCCACAGCGGAGATTGGAGTATCTGTCCATAGGATCACTTTAAGCCGTACACTCCACAGAGCTGGGCTTTACAGAAGAGTGGCCAGAAAAAAGCCATTGCTTAAAGAAAAAAATAAGAAAACACGTTTAGTGTTCGCCAAAAGGCATGTGGGAGACTCCCCAAACATATGGAAGAAGGTACTCTGGTCAGATGAGACTAAAATTGAGCTTTTTGGCCATCAAGGAAAACGCTATGTCTGGTGCAAATCCAACACCTCTCATCACCCCGAGAACACCATCCCCACAGTGAAGCATGGTGGTGGCAGCATCATGCTGTGGGGATGTTTTTCATCAGCAGGGACTGGGAAACTGGTCAGAATTGAAGGAATGATGGATGGCATTAAATACAGGGAAATTCTTGAGGGAAACCTGTTTCAGTCTTCCAGAGATTTGAGACTGGGACAGAGGTTCACCTTCCAGCAGGACAATGACCCTAAGCATACTGCTAAAGCAACACTCGAGTGGTTTAAGGTGAAACATTTAAATGTCTTGGAATGGCCTAGTCAAAGCCCAGACCTCAATCCAATTGAGAATCTGTGGTATGACTTAAAGATTGCTGTACACCAGCGGAACCCATCCAACTTGAAGGAGCTGGAGCAGTTTTGCCTTGAAGAATGGGCAAAAATCCCAGTGGCTAGCTGTGCCAAGCTTATAGATACATACCCCAAGAGACTTGCAGCTGTAATTGCTGCAAAAGGTGGCTCTACAAAGTATTGACTTTGGGGGGGTGAATACTTATGCTTATAGTTTTCTATGTTTTTTGTCTTATTTCTTGTTTGTTTCACAATACAAAATATTTTGCATCTTCAAAGTGGTAGGCATGTTGTGTAAATCAAATGATACAAACCCCCAAAAAATCAATTTTAATTCCAGGTTGTAAGGCAACAAAATAGGAAAAATGCCAAGGGGGGGTCAATACTTTCGCAAGCCACTGTACATCCATGCCTGATCAGCTTTTGCTGAAAACGTCAGGTTATTACCATAACCCTGGTTCTCTGAAAGAGAATGATAACCATTACCGAATGGGAAGAGCCCTCTCTGGCCCCCAATCACTGAGCATATATAAAAAAGCTGCCCTATCAGGGCCCTGCTGTGAGGGGGAAGTCCCTCCCACCTCCTGCTGAAGAGGGACGTCCTCACAGTAACATATCGCCATTTTCTTTCGAAATCAGAGATCAGCTGGGGACAAAACCTTGAAGGGTAATGGTTGTCATTCTCTTTCAGGGAAGCAGGGTTATGGCAATAACTTAACGTTCCCTTTTAATTGAAGGACAACCATTACTGAATGGGAAACTGTACCAAAGGTGTCGTAGCTCCAGATTACCGACAGTACAGCCTTACAGCGATAGCCACAGAGCCCACATGACACCTAAAGGCATGCCGCCTGCAACACCTTAGAACCCAGAGAGGTTCTCGCTTGGTTTGCCACATCAAGGCTGTGAAAACGCGCAAATGTCTGACTACCTGTCCATGTAGCAGCATTGCATAGCTCATCTAAGAAGGCGCCATGAAGGAGAGCCCACGAAGTTTCCTGGCCCCTGGTAGAATGGGCCGTAATGTCCCCCGGTAAGGGGGAGTCTGTCTGTTCATATGCCAAGCATATAGCATCTGCCACCCAGTGAGCTAGACATTGCTTCGATAGGGCCTGACCTATAGAGCGGGACATAGCAGACAAACAGCTGGTTGCACTGTCTCCAAGACGCCATCCTATCCAGGTAACAGCGCAGAACCCGAACTGGGCAGAGCGTGTGCTGTATACGGTCCTCCTCTGACTCGTGCAGGGGAGGTCTGAAAGTTTCCAAAACCACTGGCTGATTAATATGGAATGAAGTTACCACCTTTGGCAAAAAGGCTGGATTTGTTCTTAATGTTAACCGCGAGTCATTTCCAGTGAAAGCCATACATGTGTCATCGATGGATAGCGCATGAAGTTCACTTACTCGTCTGGCAGTCGTAATGACTGTTAAAAATGTCACCTTCAAGGAAATAGGGCTCAGTTCTGCTGACACCATGGGCTCGAATGGGAGACCCTTAAGGACCCACAGTACCATTTCTAGATCCCACTTGGGGACCAAACTTTGCACGGCAGGACTAACCTCCAAGCCCCTTTAAGAAATTGCATTGCCAGGAAATGTTCCCCAGGGGACAAAGAGTCAATTTTGTCGTGGCAAACTGATATTGCTGCCAGGTATACCTTCAAAGTGGACGCTGATTTTCCTTTGTCAAACAGATGTTGTAAGAAGGTTAATATTGTCTCAATAGGGCAGGTTACAAAATCGTGACCTTCGGCTTGGAAAGCTTTCCATTTATATGAGTACTGGGCTCTAGTGCTCAGTGCCCTAGCAGACTGTAGTGTTTCTACCACTGCATCTGGCAAACCTCATCTGAATAGATGGCTCCGTTCAACAGCCAGACCCAAAGTTGGATCTGTGCTGGGTTCGGGCACCATAATAACCCCTCCACTTAGCTCAGGAGGTCCTTGCGTAGCGGGAGCTGCCACGGTTGACCCAACAACATGCCGGAGAGGAGAGAAAACCATGGGCTCCTCTGCCATCTGGGTGCAACCAGCAGAACATGTGCTCTCTCCACCCTGATCCTCTCTGTGCCAGGGTTATTAATGGTAGTGGAGGGAACGCATACAAAAGCCCCTGTGGCCAGGGTTGAGCTAGCGTATCTACTCTCAGGGGGCCCCCATCTCTCTCCATGGAGAACCATAGGGGGCAATGAGTGGACTCGGCTGTGGCAAAGAGGTCGACCCGTGCAATACAGAACCTCTCCAAAATCTGTTGCACCACTTGGGAATGCAGTCTCCATTCCGAGCTGTCTGGAGCTCTTCTGGAAAGGAGGTCTGCTGCCTTGTTGTCCACACCGGGGAGGTGAACCGCCCTGATGGAACGCAAGTTTCTGTGCATCCAGGATGGGAGTCTGTGCGCTGCATGGCGAAGGCCTGGCGAGCGCAGGCCGCCTTGGTGGTTTATGTAGGCTACCACTGTAGTATTGTCTGTCTGGACCAGCACATGTTTGTATACTAACTGCTGGCGAAAATGAGATAACGCCAGGTTCACTGCTTCCAGCTCTTGGGCATTTATGTGCGCTTGCTGCCAATGTCCCTTCCACTGACCTCTTCTTCCTCTCCCATTCCAGACTGCTCCCCAGCCCAGGTTGTAGGCATCTGTAGTGACCACTTCCCTTCTGTGAGGGGATCCGAGGGGCGATCCGATGCGAGATTCCCAGGACAGAGCCACAACTCCAGTGTCTTCCGGCATTGTCTGGACACTCATACCAGCCGGTACCGATCTCGGACCGGGTGCACCTTGAGCGTATTTACCCAGGCTTGAAACGGGCGCATTCTCAACGGCCCTAATAGAAGGATTCTTCTACAACCTTTGTTATATTCTGACCTGTAGGAGAACATCCTCTCTGAATAGGGAGAGTGTGGCTTCCAATGACTGAATCCTGTCTTCTGACAGTGAGGCAAGCATGCTCACAGAGTTTATTTTTATCCCCAGGAACACTGTGGACTGAGACGGTACAAAGTTGCTCTTTTGTTGATGTATAGAGAGCCTTAGCTTCGTCACATGATCTATGACCTGTTATGTGTGGGCCTCTGCACGTGTTTTGGAATGTGCGTAAACTAGTCAATCGTCCAGATAGTTCAGGATCCAAATACCCCGCAGCCTGAGTGGAGCCAGTGCTGCATCCATGTACTTTGAAAATGTGCAGGGCGCCAGAGAGAGGCCAAATGGCAGCACGCAGAATTCATACACGTTGCCTTGAAAGGCGAAGTGCAGATACTTTCTGTGTGTGGGACGGATCAGGACATGGAAGTAGGCGTCTTGCAGGTCGATTGGTGTGAACCAGTCACCCGGCTGGACGGACTGGAGGATATGCTGCGCTGTCAACATGTTGAACTTCCTCTGTTTGAGGAACAAGTTGAGGACCCTGAGGTCCAGAATAGGTCTGAAACCTTCGTCCCTCTTGGGCACCAGGAAGTACCTGGAGTAAAAGCCAGTGAAGGCATCACTTGGATTTACCAAGCGCACAGCGTTCTTCTGTTGAAGACTGGGGAACTCCTGTTGAAAGAGTATCGCACTTGCTGGTTCGATGGTGGTGAGGAGCACAGCATTGAAGGGTGGCGGACCTAAGTGGAATTGTAGAGAGCATCCGTGTCTCATTGTCACTAGCACCCAGGAGTCCTGGGTGCAGCCTTGCCATGGGTCATTGCCTTGGGTCAGTCCGGTTGTGAGGGGGGTTGGTGGCAGCCAGGGCCCGTCAGGGTCAGTCTCCCTTGGGCTTGGGAGGGGGCAGTTCTTTCTTAGGCCCCGGCCTCGGTCTCCAGCCAGAGAACCGGTTACCCCTGGCCGGCAGTGGTCCCTTGCTGCCGGCTCTTCCTCTCCCCACTTGTCTGTTCTGGGGTGGGGGGTGGCGTTCAGGCCCAGTCGCTATTTTATCTCTCACGTCACTGAGACAGGTCATAGATTGCCTCGTGCTTTTGTGTCTGAATTTGGCGGATTTGTTGGTTTCTACCTTCAAATTTAAAAATACTCAGGGTAAAATCATGCTTTTGAGCGTTACTGAGAATGCTACTGCCTGATTCTCCTATCAGTTTACTGACTAGAGCGGGTTTCGACCCCTCTTTTTGAGATTAGCAACGGCCATTACTCCGACCTCGGCATGACCTTGGCACCAATAGACTCGGCACCGATAGACTCGGCACTGATAGACTCGGCACAGACTGCGGTCGCTCTCGGCACTGATTGACTAGGCACCAACTGCTCGGCACCAACCACGTGTTCTTGATGCCGAAGCCGATATACTATGCCCTTTTTATCAGCCCAGCTTCGTCCACGGTCTCTGTGCACAGACACCGTTCGGTGCATCCTCGACGCTGGCACAGACACCGATTAATTGGCGCCAGTTTACAACACTCGGCACCGACGCATCGCTTGGCACAGTCTTCTCGTGCCATGTCAGTGCGCTCCACTGGGTCCTCCGCTGGCTTCCACCAATGCGACCAATGCGCGGCAAAGCTCCCCAGGCAGGATGAGTATTCGACCTGCTCCAGATGCCTAGGGCCAGACCACGTGGTCAGGGCGCTGTCGGGTGAGCTGGACTGCTCTCCCTGCTGCAAGTTCTCAAGAAGAACTAAACGCAGTAGGGCAGCTCTCTCCCCAGCAGAGTCTCTCCCCCTATAGGAGGGGAGAATGAGATCAGTAATTCAGGGCCTTATTCAAAGGTCCTGAAAAACCCTGACTGCCAGGGTGACCAGGGACACTCCTGGATCACCTTCACCCAGGAGGTAGGCGATCCCTCAAGAGGTATCGCTCTCCTTCCCCACGGAGGCGCAGGCACTCTCTGTCGGGATCACCACAGAAACGCCATACCTCGGCTGAGTGGAGTTTCCAGGAGCTGGCGGAGACAGTGAGGGCTCAGCAGACCATGCTGGAGACCCTGTTAAAATCCTAGGGCAGATTTCCCCATACCATCGCAACCCCAACCACACCAGTCCCGATCTCCATCTCCAGCACACAGACCTCTGAGCTCAGACGAGCTGTCCTTCACAGACTCAAGGTCCGACGTGTCTGAACCCGCCACGTTAGTTGGGTATGCCACAGCGGGGGACTCTATACTGTCCCCTCCGCATGTATCACAGAGGGAGGAGTTCCGGGCCTTGATGCAGCATGCAAATGCTGCCATGGACGTTCCCTGGCCAGCTGAGCAGGAGGGAAAAGGGAATCGTTTCCTGAAACAGAAGGGGCACCCATAGCATGCCCTCCCCTTGTGCCACAACTTTCTTGAGCTGGTGCGCTCATCGTGGAGCAACCCAACATCCGCCGCCTCAGCCTCTAGAACAGCAGAGGCCCTGCTACACACTGCAGGAGCCCAAGAAGCAGGTCTAAGCAAGTTCCCCACCATCGGGGACACAGTCACAGTACTGGTGCATGGGTTTACCTTCACCAAAGGGGACAAAGACCCAACCTGCCCATCCAAGCTGTGCAGAACAACAGATGCTAAAAAAGGCGTACGCGTTAGTGACACTGTCAACCACAGTGGCCAATGCTATGTCCATACTGGTCTTGTAGCCGAGAAGCTGCAGGAAAGGGCAACGGAGACGGACACAGGGGAGCTATCGATGGTAACAAGGGTGATGACCGACCTAATGGGGGAGTTAGGTCAGGCATCAGGCAGGTCTCTAGCGGCGCTGGTAACCGCCCTAAGACACCTGTGGCTAACTCAGGCCAAGGTGGTAGAGACCAAGTAGAGACCGTTATTGGATGCCCCCATTACACCAGGGCAAACTTTTGGCGACCATTGATGTGAGCCTTGAAATGTCCCAAAAGGCCACACAGAGTTCGTTTCAAAATTTTCGTGCCTTCCAGCTTATTGTCAGCACCCAAAGTGGCCTTCACAGCCTGCAGGGGCAACTGGGCCTGAACGCCACCCTTCACCCCAGAACAAACAAGCAGACAGAGGAAGAGCTGGCGGCAAGGGACCACCGCCGGCCAGGGGTAACCGGTTATCCGGCTGGAGACCGTGGCCAGTGCCTAAGAAAGACCTGCCCCCGCCCAAGCCCAAGGTAGGACCAAAGGACAGGACCAATGGCAAGGCTGCACCTAGGACTCCTGGGTGTTATCGACAATGAGATATGAATACACTGTACAATTCCGCTTAGGTCCGCCACCCTTCAAGGGTGTGCTCCTTACCATTGTTAAACTAGCAAGCTTCTTCTACTTCTTCAACAGGAGATCACAAATCTTCAACAGAAGAGCGCTATGCACTTGGTAAACCCAAGCAATGCCCTCAGCGGCTTTTATTCCAGGTATTTCCTGGTGCCCAAGAGGGACGGCGGTTTCAAACCTATTCTGGACCTCAGGGTCCTCAACTTGTTCCTCAAACGGAGGAAGTTCAACATGTTGACAGCGCAGCATATCCTCCAGTCCGTCCAGCCGGGTGACTGGTTCACATCGATCGACCTGCAAGATGCCTACTTCCATGTCCTGATCCGTCCCACACACAGAAAGTATCTGCTCTTCACCTTTCAAGGCAACGCGTACAAATTCTGCATGCTGACATTTGGCCTTTCTCTGGCGCCCTGCACATTTTCAAAGTGCATGGATGCAGCACTGGCTCCACTCAGGCTGCGGGGTATTCGGATCCAGAACTATCTGGATAATTGGTTTTCGCACGTTCGAAAGCACACGCCAAGGCGCACACATAACAGGTCATAGATCATGTGACGAAGCTAAGGCTCTCTATACATCAACAAAAGAGCAACTTCGTACCGTTTCAGTCCACAGTGTTCCTGGGGATAAAACTGAACTCTGTGAGCATGCTTTCCTCACTGTCGAAAGACAGGATTTGGTGGTTGGAAGCCACACTCTCCCTATTCAGAGAGGATGTTCTCCTACAGGTCAGAATATATCATAGGTTGTTGGGACTGATGGCAGCCGCCTCGGGAATCCTTCCACTAGGGCTGCTGAGAATGGACCCACTTCAAGTCTGGGTAAATATGCAAAAAGTGCACCTGGTCCATGATCGGTACTGGCTGGTGCGAGTGTCCAGACAGACCTGTCTGCGCCTCGAGATCTCCCCTTGGATCCCCTCACAGAAGGGAAGTGGTCACTACAGACACCTCCAGCCTGGGCTGGGGAGCTGTCTGGAATGGAAGAGGAAGAAGAGGTCAGTGGAAGGGACATTGGCAGCAAGCGCACATAAATGCCCAAGAGCTGCAAGCAGTGAACCTGGCATTATCTCATTTTCGCCAGCAGTTAGTGAACAAACATGTGCTGGTCTGGACGGACAATACTACAGTGGTAGCCTACATAAACCATCAAGACGGCCTGCGTTCGCTGGGCCTTCACCACACAGCTCACAGACTCCTGTTCTGGACGCACAGAAACTTGCGTTCCATCAGGGCAATCACCTCCCCAGTGTGGACAACAAGGCAGCAGACCTCCCTGTCCAGAAGAGCTCCAGAAAGCTTGGAATTGAGACTGCATCCTCAAGTGGTGAAACAGATTTGGGAGAGGTTCGTACCGCACGAGTTGACCTCTTTGCCACAGCCGAGTCCACTCATTGCCCCCTATGATTCTCCATGGAGAGAGACGGGGCCCCCCTGGGAGTAGACACAATAGCCCAGAACTGACCGTCAAAGTGGCGTTTTTATTAGACATTATGTCTGCCAGAAGAGAATGTGAGCTTCATGCGCTGTCCATCGATGACATATGTATGGCTTTCACTGGAAATGACTCGCCGGTAACATTAAGAACAAATCCAGCCTTTTTGCCAAAGGTGGTATCTTCATTCCATATTAACCAACCAGTGGTTTTGGAAACTTTCAGACCTCCCCCGCACCAGTCAGAGGAGGACCGTAGACAACGCATGCTATGCCCAGTTCGGGCTCTGTGCTGTTATTTGGATAGGACAGTGACCTGGAGACAGTCCAACGAGCTATTTGTCTTCTATGGGTCCCGCTCTATAGGTCAGGCCCTATCGAAGCAACGTCTAGTGCACTGGGTGGCAGATGCTATACGCTTAGTGTATGTACAGACAGACTCACATTATGACCTATTCTACCAGGGGTCAGGCAACTTCGTGGGCTTTCCTTCATGGTGCCTCCTTAGATGAGCTATGCAATCCTGCTATATGGACAAGTAGTCAGGCATTTGCAAGTTTTTACTGCCTTGATGTTGCAAACAGAGCGAGAGCCTCTCTGAGCTCTAGGGTGTTGCAGGCGGCATGCCCTTAGGCGTCATGAGGGCTCTGAGGCTATCGCTATCGTGAGGCTGTACTGTCGGTAATCTGGAGCCACAACAGCTTTGGTACAGCTTCCCATTCGGTAATGGTTGTCATTCCATTGAAAGGGAACGTTAGGTTATTACCATAACCCTGGTTCCCTGAAAAAGAATGACAACCATTACCCTTCGAGGTCGGGTCTCCAGCTGACCTCTGATTTCGAAAGAAAATGGTGATATGCTACTGTGAGGACGTCAAACTTCAGTAGGAGGTTGGAAGGACTTCCTCCTCACAGCAGGGCCCTGACAGGGCAGCTTTTTTTACATATGCTCAGTCATTAACGGTCAGAGAGGGATCTTCCCATTCGGTAATGGTTGTCATTCTTTTTCAGGGAACCAGGGTTATGGTAATATCATAAAGTTTTATTTTTATTGCATTTAGTTACTTGTCATTGTTTTCTGTTTCGTGTGTCACTTGATGTGCACTGTATCCAGGTTGAGATGTGTTTCTCTGTCGCTTTGCAGTTTCTGATTGAAATGTTTCTGCAAAAGCTCTGTGGCTCCGTGATATTTTCCCCTGTGCATAAATTGTACAAAATGGAGAAATTGACAGCTACCATGTCCAGTACATTGTAAGATACAGCAACTGGACACCGGTAATTGCTTTCACAGAGAACTAAGTTTTGCGCAGATGGTGGAAACTCGCTTCTCGCTTTGTTTACTGTTCCAACCAGGTTGTGTTTTTTTTCTTCAACTGTTTTGCTAATTACAGTGAAATAAAAATGGTCATTGGTAACATTCATCCCTTTTCCTAAGCACGGTTACATCAGCCTAAGTAACACATTGCCACCCAGTCTGACCAGTTGGACGAGTTTCATCTTTGCACAGGTAGGGGTATGGTCCGCTGCCAGCCAAAACTTGATTCCAAATTTGACAGGCTTGTTTGGCATGTATTGTGTTCACCGACACCGTTCTTTTGTCAGAAACAGCTGCTTCTCCATGTGTTGTTTTATGTTTAGCTTGAAACAGGCAATGCTGTTTTCAGTGAAGTCGTTACAAATTCCTACTGACAAAGCAAATACATCTGTGTAATCAAAACGCAAAAATATCAAGATTTCTCTAAATAGTAATATTATAAGACAGCAGACTATATGCTCACGTAGACAGCCAGACAGCAGTTCTCTAATTCATATACATGCTGCTGTAAACTCAGTAGAGATAGAGATAGCAAACAGACTTGAATACATATACAACATAGCGTATTATAGGTTATATTGACAAAAGCATGTATTGGGTGGGTGTAGGTGTGGGTGGGTGTGGGGCTGATTTGTTGTTAGTCGCATAATAAACTGCATTAAACGTGAGATCCTTTGTGTGTGTTTCCAATAATGCTGGTGCTCGCTACATATATTATATAAATGTATATATATATATATATATATATATATATATATATATATATATATATATATATATATATATATTTTAAGAAATAGCAAGCTAAAAGAATACACGTCATATTAATTGATTTGGCTGATGTGTTTATCCACAGTAATTGACACGTATATACCTATATAAAAAGTACAAGGTTTATGTAAAAGTATATATATTAAGAGGAATGGTAGAGGAATGGAAAATTCCTCATGCCAGCCTTTCGAACTTCTCGGAAACTCCCGAGACTTGTTATATTACGACGAGGAAACGACCAGTAATACAGATCATTACCAATCGCGGTACACGACGAACTAACCTCCCCAACGCTGCAAGTTAATGTCCAATATCCTCTGTAATACACGACATATGCTACCCCATACATGGGTCCATATTGACTTAACCGGGCCTATTCACAGGCAGACGATTGCTAAAAAACAAAACAAACAAAAAAAATAACATAATAATAATAATACACGTGCCTGGTTAGTATTTGGATGTGAGACTGCCTTACAATACCAGGTACTTTAAACTTTTCTTTGGAGTTTTACTCAGTGGTGTACGTTGAGGGTATATGCAGGTAAACAGTGTTTACCCACTTTGAATTTGGGCAATATATCGTTTACCCACTTCTCATATAAGGGATACAGAGTTTACTCACTTCTACTCTTCTGTGATGTGAAATCCTATGTTAAAGACAATGTATCTTAACAGTGAGCGTCTGTGTTGTGTTCAGAGAATGTGAGCGGAGAGAAGCGATGACAATTTCGTTCACCACTCATAATAATATCCGCCACTCTGCTCCACTCTTTCTTTCATTCCGCTCCCCTGCTCCAGACAAAATGGTTTAAGTAATAAGTAATAAGTAAATAAACAAGCTGTTTTTCCCCCATCGTGTTGCCGATTGCAGATGAAAAGATGTATTGTTCATTCAGAAAAGAATACCATTTAATTGTCCTTATAAATTGCATACCTTGACCCAAGTAAAAACAAAACAAAACAAAACAAAAAAACACCTATGCAAAAAATCTAACATAAAGTGCTCAGAGAAGTTGTAGCGGTGGCTAAAAGATTAGCTGCATTACTATGTGTTTAAAATGAAAAGGACTGCTACTTTAATGATCCTACCGGCTCCACCCCTAGAGGGTAGAGGGCAGCTTACCAGAACAAAAGGACTGTGTGTGTGTGAGTGCACTCTCTCTTCCTGCAGACAAGCAGCGCAGAGCAGTGCAGGAGACCCCGTCTCAGAGACGAGTGAAACCAACCAAACTCAGCTAAAGTTTATTAAGCACCCTAAAGGGAAGCTAGGAAGGTTCCAGAGACAGTGTTAGTTGGCAGGGAAGTTCAGGAGCCACAGTTAAAGGAGTTGGGTAACTAAATAAACTAGGAGCTGAAAAAGACAGTTTGCTATATTTAAAAAGGCCTTAAACTAAGACATTCAATGAGCTCGTGGACTGTTGTGACTGTGAATTACTGCGTTCTACACAGGAAGAAACCTAAATCTGGACTTAGTGAAATTACAGAGATGGAACTGCTTTCAGCACCAAGTGCAGGGGAACTACCAGAAGAAAAAAGGGCTCAATGCAACACAAAGAGGTATTACCTTACCAATCGTGAGAAGCGAAGAGAGCGAATCTCCCCTGCCTGATGGCTAAGTACCACCGGGAGGCTGGACCGAGGGGGTCGCCGAGGGGAGAGGGCCTATCGGCAGCTTTGATAGAAAGAGCTCAGTGACACCTACCAATAGGCAGAAGTGTATCCCATAACAATGTTTTGGTGGCCATCTTCGAATTGAAAGGTAACCACAGTAATACCTCTCTGTGTTGCTTGAGCCCTTTTTTCTTCTGGTAGTTTCCCTGCACTTGGTGCTGAAAGCTGGCCTTCGCCACTTTTCCTGGAATCAGTGGTTTTATCCACTTTTATCCAAGTTTTATCGCCTGAGTGTGGTAGATCCCTCATTGCCCTCTGTGGGCACTAGGGTCCTCGAGGTTGCACGCTCATGCCGCTGACCTTGGTCAGCCAGGACTTAGCGTCCCTCATATGCTGCCGTTATTTCCTCGCTCGCAATGGCTCTAGTACACGTTTCCCATAACAATGTTTTGGTGGCCATCTTCGAATTGAAAGGAAACATTAGTTTACCTACAGTAAACCTGGATCCCATAAATAGAAGATGGCCACCGACTGCGAGGTTGCTTCAGTCGACATCATGGTTTCGTCTCGAAAGAGAGCGATTCTCTTATGCATGACGGTTAAGTACCCTCAGGCGGCGGGACCGAGCGGGTCACCGAGGGGAGAGGGCCTATTGGCAGCTTTGATAGAAAGAGCGCAGTGACACCTACCAATAGGAAAGAGTGTATCCCATAAAGATGTTTTGGTGGCCATCTTCTCTTTCAGGGAACCGGGTTTACGGTAGGTAAACTAACGATATCAGTGCACTGAATAGGTTAGTGGGATTTTATGGGTTTATGTCTCATTGAATGTAACCAAGTGTAAACTTGTGACTCCCAGTTTCTGCGCTGAACCAAACACACAGACAAATAAATTGTTTATTTGTTGTTAACTCCTTGATTTTTATATTAAGTAAGCCACGTAATAGTCAAAGTAACGGGGTTAAGCTTAATAAATAGAATAACACACCTGATGTCATATTATAGGTTTAACGGTAAAGAGAATATTGGCACAGACAGGGAGGTGTTACAAATTTATCTAATTGAATTCGATGACACTATTGTTGGGTACTTAAAAAATACGTACATTTGAAATTTTGCATATGATTTGTATCAAATTAGCTTCATACAGGGCTTATTTGTATCCATATATCTCAAATGGAGCTCAAAGCAACCCACAAACACATATTAGTGAGTCTACAGGGCTGATGGACCACCCTGGCTGTACTAATGTATGAACAATCCTTAATCTAAGAGTGCAGAAAATATAAACTGTTCATAGCGCTGTATGCTGCATAAACGTAGAACTGTATAAGACCAATAACCACAGACAGATGGACACACACACAAGGTATATGAAGAGTTTAGATGCAAAATGTGATATACGCTATTTGCACCAAAACTGAGCTAAAAGCAGGATCATTCATCTCACAATGCTTACTTTCAGATGTTCAGTGTCATTTGTCCTCAGAACACTATATACATTTGAGATAAATACAACTCAAATGATCGTTTCTTTCCATAACTCGCTATACGGCTTCTAATTTAGCAAAATCTGACATATCCACGGAGTCAATCGGCATGCAGTATCACAGTCTTGTGACCCTGTCATGCAGAGCCCAGGAGGAATACAGGAGCATATTTAATCTTGCAAATTGTGATTTTATGATTAAGCGATGAATAATTAAAAAAATTGCAGAGAAGTCAATTTTCTAACAGGGTGCAGCAATGGTGAATAAACATTCACAAATAACGCTTAGAAAACTGTCACTCAATCTGAACTGTTAAACTTCCCGTCGTCTCCCTTCCAATGCCAACCCCACTTAATAGTGTTTTCTGTTTGTGTTCTCCTTCTGTGTGGAATGAGAAGATTATCGTTTTTATTTACAGAAACACGTTGCATCTTTAGAAATTGTTGTACTAACGAGGTCAAAAAATAGGTCACATTTTACTAAACATTTTAAAACTAATAAACAAATAATTACCATAATGAACACTATCGTCGTATGTTGCTTAAAACTTAATAACACAATATTCATAATAAAGTTGCGTTCTTATTCATAAACAGTAACACGTTTAAAGCTTGAGACTGTCTGTAGCTTGATGTTGTTTACATTGCCTTCAGCATATTTTAAGTGATTGAAAGCTGAAATTACTTTTTTAAAAACACACTTTTCTTATAGCAATACAGCATTGGTAAGCAATAATCAGTTTGTTTGAAAACCATCCTTTAATCACTGATAATAGGTGCACAGGCGGCGATTCTGTGAATGTTGCAGGCCTCAAGCACCAATGGGAGAAAATAAGTTTCTTCACAGTGCAAATAAATCACCTGTTCTGTCAAATGCTTCACAAGCAGAACTCTTATTGCAGCATTTAAAAATATAAAATCTATTTATATAAAGACTCCCAGCTTTCTAGAAGAGATCTGCGTTTCCCTTGTTTTTCTTTTGTATTTGTTTTGCTCTCATTAGTATCTATAGTAGGTACAGCGTCCATCAGTTCTGGCAGATTCCATTGTACTTGCTGAAGTGGTTTTCTCCCACTGCTGAATAAAAAAAAATAACCACCTAACTATTTCAACCCGAGGGCTCAACCTGCTTCATGCCTACTATTGATGCCTGTAACCAGATCCAGACTGCCATGCTTGATCGTATGCCTGGAGAGGACATTCATCTTATGGACTGTGGACTGCCCTTTTAACTTCCAGAGAAATATGCTGACAAAAATGAACGCCTATATGGCTGACTGCAGTCATAAAGCTGGACTGGAAACTACCATACGAGTCAAAATAGGCTGCAAACTGGCTCTTCACAAGAACGTTGACATTGCCACTGGTCTCATCAATGGGAACCAGGGAAGCTTGAAGCTGTTTACTACTATCTGGAAAACACAAGTATGGTCAAAACCATAACTATCTAATTTAACAATGGAGACACCCATACCTTTGAACGTTTACGCACAAAGTTTGGAATCATTGACAGAGTCTATATTGTTTAGAGAGCACTTCCCAGTCATTGGTGCTCATTCAGTCATCATTCACAAATGCCAGAATAAGACTCTAAACAGTGTAGGGGAATAATTGCATAGAACCATTCCTGTACCTGTTTGTTGCTACCCTGTACTACATATATTCACTGAATTATATACTTTAAAATCTTTTGAGTTTGTGATCTATTAAGTTTATAGAAATAAAGTAAATGTATTAAACTGCAGATGTGTAGCTGGGAACCAAACTGTGGGTGGTGGGACAAAAGGAACATGACATTCCACCTAAACTTGTATTGCATTACCACCTTTTCCTGTTGGTTTCTCACTACTAAATACAGTGTAATCGTAAATCTCGAAAAACTACTCACTTCTAAATCTTTTGTAGTCATTTTTGTATTACTTTAGTATAAATACATGTTAATTTGGATTCATATGTTGTTTTTTTCTGACTTTATGTGAACGAAAAGATACACATTTGCCCATTTTCCCATTGGAAATAGTGATATTTTGAAATATCACTGTCCTGGTCACAAAAGCAAAGTTTGTGGGGAATAATAGCCATTTTCTATACTTTTGAGGCATAAGCAATTAGGAAATAACACTTACTACCCAGGAACAAAAAAAAAAAAAAAAAAAAAAAAATTGTTACACAGTGTTATTTGATCAAGTAAAAAAAGAAGTGATATCTTTAACAAAAACATTATCAATGTAAAAAAAAAAAAAACAAGTTAGAAAAATGTAACAGACGTTTAAAGGGGTGATATCAAACACAGAAGTCCAAGTTAGGAGAAGCATTTAGACCAATTATGTCAAACATCAAGCAAATAGGCACAATTGGAACGGTGCTGGGGCCCAATTCTTGCTTCTAACTTGGCGCCTTTTTTTGATCGCTTCGCTCCACTTTATCACTCCACTTGAAATGCTCTTTGTATGACTTGAAAGTGACTGAGACACACTCAAACACTGAGACACACACACACACTGAGACTGTGTTGTAGTGGGTGTGTCTCGGTGTGTGTGTGTCTGTGTGTCAATGTGTGTATATCTGTGTGTGTGTGTGTGTCAGTGTGTCTCAGAGTGTGTGTGTCTGTCTCAGTGTGTGTGTTTCTCAGTGTATGTGTGTCTCAATGTGTGTGTATGTCACTTTGTGTGTGTGTGTGTGTATGTTTCAGTGTGTCTGTGTGTGTCTCAATGTGTGTTTGTGTGTCTCAGTGTGTGACTGAAACTGAAATAGCTTGGTTGAATAAATGTCCACCCTCTTGTAATAGCAATCCTAAATTAGCTCAGGTGTAACCAATCGCTTTCAAAATCACACATCAAGTTAAGTGGCCTCCAACTGTGTTAAATGTAGTGATTCACATGATTTCAGGATAAATTCAGCAGTTCCTGTAGTTCTCTGCTGGGTAGTGCATTTTAAAGCAAAGACTCAACCATGAGCACCAAGGTGCTTTCAGAAAAACTCCGGGCCAAAGTTGTTGAAAGGCACAGATCAGGGGATGGGTATAAAAAAAATATCAAAGGCCTTCAATATCCCTTGGAGCACGGTCAAGACGATTAAGAAGTGGAAGGTGTACGGCACCACCAACACCCTGCCTATATCAGGCCGTTCCTCCAAACTGGATGACCGAGCAAGAAGGAGACTGATCAGAGATGCTACAAAAAGGTCAATGGCAACTTTGCAAGAGCAACAGGCTTATGGCCAAGACTGGTCAAAGTGTGCGTGTGACAACAATTACTCCACAAATCTGGCCTGTATGACAGGGTGGCAAGAAGGAAGCCATTACTCAAGTAAGCCCACCTTGAATCCCATTTGAAGTATGCAAAAAAACACTCAGGAGATTCTGTAGCCATGTGGCAAAAAGTTTGTGGTCTGACGAAACTAAAATGGAACTTTTTGGTCTAAATGCAAAGCATTATGTTTGGCGCAAACCCAACACAGCACATCACCCAAAGAACACCATCCCTACTGTGAAACATGGTGGTGGCAGCATCTTATTATGGGGATGTTTCTCATCGACAGGGACTGGGGCACTTGTAAGGATAGAAGGGAAAATGAATGGAACAAAGTACAGAGAAGTCCTTGAGGAAAACCTGCTGCCCTCTGCAAGAAAGCTGAAACTGGTACGGAGGTTCACCTTTTAGCATGACAATGACCCAAAGCACACAGCCAAAGCTACACTAGAGTGGCTAAGGAACAAAAAGGTAAATGTCCTTGAGTGGCCCAGTCAGACCCAATCGAATCCAATCGAAAATGTGTGGCATCACTTGAAGATTGCTGTCCATCAACACTCCCCAACACTCCCCAAGACCTATCCCAACAGACTCACAGCTGTAATTGCTGCCAAAGGTGCTTCTACCAAGTAGGGTGGTGGTGACTTATCCAATTATGATCTTTCAATTTTGTATTTTTAATATATACATTTTTTTCTCAATAAAAACTTTTTTTTCCCTTAACAGTGTGGAGTATGGTGTTTTAAATGAGTGAAAAAAAAAATCCTCATTTAAATGCATGAAACTCTGAGGCACTGACACTAACAAAATGTGAAAAAAGTTCAAGGGGGTTACACTTTCTATAGGCACTGTGTGTGTGTGTGTGTGTGTGTGTGTGTGTGTGTGTATATATATATATATAAGGTTTTAGTAACAACTGTGCTCAAAAAAGCTGTTGTAAAGCCCTTTCACAATTGGTTTAAAACATTTAAAACGATAATAGCCAGAATTGTCAGAGTGGTTTTATTGGCAGCACAAAAATCGCAGGCAGAGTACAAATGAAAGTAAACTATGATTTTCTCTTGTTATTTGAAATACAGCAGAAAGTATAGGAGCAGCTGCCTGGAAACGCCACTTTACCATAGAAACACAGTGCCCACCTGTTTCGGATCCTCTCTTCGATAATCCTGTTGAGTCACCAAGCTGCTTTTATAGTTCTTCATTGAAAAACAATTTCCTGAAAAACAGATTTCCATTCTACTGAGAGGTGTGTGTACACTTGTGTTTAGACATCAGTGCTGTGTGGGAGGCAGCTTTGCTAATTTGCTGTAGGAGACTATACACAGTAATATAATGTACTATGCAAACTGGCATCAATAAACAAGTCCAGCACTTACCAATAATACTTTCTAAACCAACTGCAGGGCAATTATTACAAAAGACCAACATGCATGAATTATTTCTATATTCAAGTTTACTTGCCACATACTTTATCTCTATTGTAGAAGCCCTTGGTGTTCTGGTCCTGTCACCTTTTTATATTGTTTGCATTATTTCAGTGTTTTATTTGTGTTTGTATAGAAGTCTGTGTTATTGTGCTTTGATTATGAGCTCAAGAGCTGCTCTTCAGTTCAGCTTGCCTGCTATACATTTGACAGAAAAACAAAAAGATACTTAATCCAAAGTATCAAATCACTAGAGGGTGATATAAAGACACTGTTGGCTGATCTAGCCTGTGTTACACATAACTGAAGAGCAGCTCCTGAACTCAGCTGAAAGCACCTTGACAACACAGACTTCTCAATTAATTTTTCGTTTTATATTATGTTGAAATTGCAATAATTTAACGTTTATTAAGTGATTACATATACTTTATATATATATATATATATATATATATATATATATATATATATATATATATATATATATATATTGCATTTTCCTCTGTCCTCAATTGACCATGTGTCACAAAGACGGCTGTAGTGGGATGACGTCAGACCGGAACAGTAACACACAAGACAGACAGAGACGTGGAGTTTGGTAAAGCTGAGTGCTTGGTTGCGCTCACCATCTAATAGGTAAACAGACAGAAAATAAAAAGGCTGCAACAAAACAATGATACCAAAACCGGACACGGCACTTGCAGCCAAAATAAATAGACAAACAAAATGTACTAACAGACAAAACAAGTGGATGAACACTAAACAAACAAGTACCCTGCTGACCCTCAGGCACGCCTTAGCAATTACTATTTCTCTCCTTTATTTTTCTCCACCCATTCTCCACTCATGAACACACAACCCTGAGTGAGTGAAAACATGCTGCTTTTAAGCAGCTGTACCGAGACTCGATTGCTAATCAGTCATTCCATTGGAGTCTCGGTACAACTGCACGTCAATTAAGTGCAATTTCCCGTGCTCACATATTATTACATTTTACCTGCACGTAAAGTGCTGTGCAATCCCTGTGCCTAAATACAAATAAACATTTTAAACACTCGTGCTTGTAACCCATATTATATATCGTGTACCAATGCTTATACACCAACATTAACACACTACATACAGCATAAAACACAAATAAATAGCACAGGGGTGGGCACTTTGCCACACAGTGGTATAACTCTTTCAGGTTGGTTGCTTTGGTCATTTTGTTTATTACTTTTTAACAGCCTGTGTGTTTTTTCATTGCTGTTCTTTTAGGGTTGTCTGCTGCCAAGCTGCTGAAAGAGGCTGGGGTGAGTGTGATGGTGCTCGAAGTCAGAGAAAGTGTGGGTGGAAGAACCCTCACTGTGAAGGTAAGAGCATAGGAGTGACTTCACTCACACTCAACATAGTTGAGTAGTGCAGTGAGAAGCAGACTGACTCCAGTGCAGGAGGATGCCGCTGTATAGAAGCCTCCTCCTTCACAGCCACACGGCTGTTTTCTGTTTCTGGGGGTTCTCTTTCTCTTGCCCATTTCCCCTCAGTCCCCTTTTGGGACTGATGCGCTGAGTGATACCTGTCATTTGAGATCTCCATTCTGTTTGCATTGAGTGTTAGGTATCAGAGCCACTTTGTTCTGCAGTGCCAGTGTTTCTGGTTTGGTTCTGTTTTAAGTTAAATAGGAGCTGTGAAAGGCTCTGGAATGGAACTGCGATGTTTGTTCTGTGTTCTGTTCTGTCCTCAGTTCCAGTATGTGGATCTTGAGGGTGCCTATATTGGGCCCACCCAGAATGGAATCCTGCGGCTTGCCAAGGAACTGGGGGTGCAGACCTACCTTGTCAATGAGAAGAAGCAGCTCATCCATCACGTGAAGGTGAGAGTATAGCATTTACTAAGAGTTCAGACTTCAGGTGCCCAAAACTAGGATATCATTGGGATTACGGAAACTTGGCTTACTATGCCCCAAGCGACAGAAAGGAATACTCAATTTGTGGGTTTAGGGTGTTTAGGAGGGACAGACAAGACAGAAGGGGAAGAGGGGTGGTGCTGCATATTAGAAAAAACAGAGGTAAAACCAAGAGACAGTGGAACCCAAAACTTGTGCCAATCCATTGGGGTCAGGGAAACTGACAAGAGTCTGTGCTAGATACCGCCAAACATGGATACCAGCGACAGCACCCCTTTATACTTTGTTGCTTCAGCCATTGTTACTCTTACTTAACTAGCAAGATACTGTAATTGAATCGAAATGTATGTTTGTTGCATTCTTTGTTTTTTGCTATCCAGTTCTGTGCTTGTTTTTATAAATACCAGGATAATTGGTTGCTGCCCCAGTTATCAAGGTTTTGTATCTTCTCCCTTCGCCTCTGTTTCCATGGAAACCAAAGAAAGAACCCTGAAGCCAGCCTGTCATCTCCATTTAGTTGTGCTTCTCTATACACAGACAAGGACTTTGAAATATAAATCTGCTCAGATGTAAAGGTCAAGATAAACTATGACAGATATTATGGCAAATATTAGAATTTATGTGGCTATATACCTACAGACATCTATTTATGCTGCCCATCGTTGTATTAAGGTAGGTCCAAGTAATGGAAATGATTATTTTGTTACTTTGTTTTTACAAAGCCCACTTATTTTAATTATTGCATGAAGCTGTATGTAGATCCACTACTGTTTCCCAGCATGAAAAGGGAAATATGATTGTTGTACCATGTGTTTCTTTCAAAACTGCCAATATAGACATACAGTATGTAGAGAGTGCACAATATCTACCATCTATGGAATTATTCTGTTAGCTACAACCACTTTAAATTAAAGGGGGGGGGGGGTGGGAACAATGTTGTAATCAGAGTATAAAACCTGCTAAAATAATAGCAGGAGTGAAGGGGGTGGGTTAAAGGTTCCAGGTTAAATAAGTGCACTTCTCTTGAAGTATGCTGTATCTAGAGTGTAAGGCCTGCTAAAGTAACAGGAGAAGCAAAAGCCCTTTAAACTGGTTTTGAGATATTTGGAAATAGTGTACATTGAAAACACACTGTATGCAACTCCTCTAATGAGTTTGTAATGTTAACCCCGTGTGTCTGGCTAGTCAGTGAGTGACCTGCTGCTCTGTCTCCTTTCAGGGCAAGACGTACCCTTTCCGGGGGGCCTTCTCACCCATGTGGAACCCCATTGTCTACATGGACTGCAACAACCTGTGGAGGACGTTTATTGTATCATGTTCTATTTTATTTATTAATAGTGGTTAACTTTAAGCTACTACAAAGACGTGGTCGTGCGATTTATTTTTATTTGCAATTATATTTGTGTTAAATCGTTATAATAACACTTTTTAAATAACATGACAATATCTATTATTTAACATTCCCAGTTAAATCATCATCAGAGTGGTCATTTTAAGTTTGTAATCACCGGATATTTATAGGTTTTCTTTGTACAAATATTACAGAAAGATAAGTAAATATGATATTCTGTATATTGGTTATGACATATCAGAAACAATTAAGCATTAAGATTTATTTTTATGTGCAATTAGATTATTACAGCTGTCAAGTCACAAACCCCTCCCCTCTATAATAATGTATACTCCCCAGGCCCACCCCAAAAAAGGCGCAAAATCTAAAACAATTAATTTTTATAAAATATACAAAAAACAAAACCAGACCGCATCACAAGCATCGATCTGTAAGTACTGCACTTGTATTTATCATTCATAATACAGGTGTGTATATACACGTCCATATATATGAAGGGTATTTCTTGGTATGATCTTATGAAAGTATGTATAGGCAGCTAATGGTTTTGTGCGTTTCTCAAATGATCTATCTATCTATCTATCTATCTATCTATCTATCTATCTATCTATCTATCTCTTAAAACATCTTTCACTAATAACGTATGTTTTCTGTATATATTAAAACAGCTTTAGATATTCCCACACGTAGATTTGATTAAAACATCAAAAACGGTATTCTCTGTATCAATAAAAGTGTTTGTACCTACTTCCCCATAACATTTATTATTAAAAAAAAAAAAAAAAAACAACCTAACATTTTACCGCGAAAATAATAACTTAGTTAAACTTGAGCCTACATAGAATAAATGCTTATATTTGCTTACGCCACAGTATGATATGACACAATATTTTTTAAAGGAAATAAACATTTGGCAAGTAGTGATTTTAACTCTGCATAAAAACATAAATTATACTGACAAAATAATAAAATAATAAATAAAATGTATTTATAAAAAAAAAACTTAAACGTACATTTACACTTAAATAAATAAGACAGAAAAATATTGTCTGCAATACCTGTTTTTATTTCTTAAAAAAATACAAATGGCATCTGTAAAAAATACAAATGGCATCTGTAAAATCTTGGATAAAGCTCCACAGAACCTTGCCTTTAAGTTCTAAAATTCACGCGTGCGCAGAAAGGCTGAAAAAGGCAAAGAGCAAACTTATTTCACAGCTAACTTATTTCCTGTGACACCGGTATTAAAATACTAGTGTGAATTAAAATACTAGGGCATTCGTGTATCCTCTTCAATCAGTCTTTTCCCTTCTTTCAGTGAAAATCACAATGGACTAAATAAAGGTTGGTCAGGAACAGAAAACCAATGTAGCTGGTATATTAACAATAACAGTATGTGACTAAGTTATAGGACTGAGGATCTGCGCATAGGTTATAACAACACTCTTAGTGTTTCAGCCTTGGTTCAGTCCTATTTGTTCTGATATCCCCTCATACACAGACCTAAACCAACCTGTATAACCCTATAACATCATGCATGGTCCTGTGAAGTATTGTGCACTCAATCCTGTACAACGCTTTTATGCTTCCCCACTGTCAGCCTCAAGAAATCTTTTCCTAAGCTGTTTTGCTGGAACAGTTCAGAAGCACACCCTAATAGCTATGGCAAATACTGATCTAAGCATAGACAATCATACAGAACACACATAATAGGGTAACTTACAGGTAACAAATTACATATTAGGAAGATGTCAGTGATTTAAAGTAGCCCTTTAAGAATGGATTTGCCATGGCAGTTGTTGTGGATCCTCAGACTTTCTTAATGAAAGCGTTCTTGTTGTGGCTCTGTATCCTCAGGAGAGAAAATTTGTTGGTAGATCGGGGCAGATCAGTGATTGAATGGCAGAGCAGCTCGGGGATTGGGTGAGGCTGAACCAGCCTGCAGTTAGACTGACTCAGACCAATGCAGTCGTCTGTGTGGAAACTACATGGAGACAAATATGAGGTAGGTGCAAGAGAGGGGCTTACACCCTACAGTTTGTATTGCTTGTGTTTCCAGGTCCACTCTAACCACACATTGCCAGGCACACATGTTTTAGATATGGTTTGAGAACCACTCATCCAGGTTTGTTGGAGCTTAGTCTTTTTTTTTTACACCTGATTTGCTGAGCTGTTTGGAACTGCATACACGTGTGCTACCTTATTAAGAAGTTAGGCCACACACGCATGTCTACACGTCATCATAACTTTAAATCACAATTCTATCCCAAACCTTTTACTTAATCTTAACCTTGAAGTCTCAGTCTCCCAGCGACTGTAGATGCTATTGTGTGCAGACCCCGGAAATAACCATTCTTTAGCATAAGCTCTTGAGGGTTCTCTGTGTGGAGATCAGGGTTACCTCCTATTGGTCTGGTTTGTTTCCTTGGAGGCGTGTTTATATATTACTGACAGTTATGATCCCATAAAGAATCATTGGTGGCACTTACATCTGGAAGTGTATATTGTCAGGTAAACACAATCATGACTCTTTATTGGTGTTTCAAAAACTCTCCAACTATTAAATCACAACGATAACCACATCTAAGATCTTAGCTGTATGAATGTATCTCTGCCAGTAGTAGTAACACAGATTAATTTACATTACATACCGTATATGAGCTAATGAAACCATGTATTTTTTTTTGTCTAGGTTTTTAGGATTTTATGTTCAATGCAAATGGTTGTGTTTGTCTTGCCTTGGGACCCAGATGAATATGAGTTATTATTCCAGTTCTGTAAATAATTAAACACATACATGCTTAAAGAAATACATAAAAAAGTAAACACAAAGATAAATGCATGTTTATTAATGTATATAATCCTTTTATTTTTCAATAAACTGCAGAGTTTGAATCTTCTTCCAGTACTGGCTTTAGACTGTATTTTATAAGTCTTTTACCCGACGTTGTGTCAGCAGCTACTGATTCCTCTACGTCTGGTCCTGTGTACAGTTGTTATCCCACGCACAGCACACTACAGTTGAATAGAAGGTATAGGTGGCAGAATCCTGCTCTCCCACACAGACAGAAAGTATAGGTGGCAGAATCCTTGACTCCCACACACAGAGAAATATTGACATTTAAAGCATAATTAAAAATGTGTTTTCTAAAACCTTAGATTTGGTTAAGGAAAATGTGTCAAAAGTATTGAAAAGTATAATTTGTTTGTCTGCAGGCTACGCAATCACACTGTGCAGTATAGAGAACACATCTGATCATGTGACAGACACTGCTAGTGACATTACAGCTTTGGTAGCAGGGTCCTGTGATCTATTCACAGCTTAAAGCACAAACCTTCAGTCGTGGTTTCTATTTTTATGACCCTCTGTGATGCGTCAAAGGGATTTCGGTCTGTGATTCAGCCTCCCGACAGTAGATGGCATCAAACCAACTCGGGACTTCCCTTACCAAGATCTCGTGACCATGGCAAAAGTCATCTTTTGAGGGGCGGCACCTTGGTGAGGGGCGGAAGTACGAGTATGTAACTTCCAGCCACTGGAGTCAAGTGAAGGAGAAGGACACGTGTCGGTTGGGGATTGGTGTTCCACTGACTACAGAGGCGGGACATTACATACTAAAGGGAACGTACTACTGTGTTCGGGGTTGGTCCGAAAGTGAAATAGGAGGAGTAACGGGTGGAGGGAGAGACTAGTTTGGTGCAGCGGGCTTTTTAAAAAAAAAAAACACTAACATTTCTTTTGTCTTTTTTTGTTTATGTATGGTTTACTACGAAGACGATTAAAGACGAGTTATCACGATCGGTTTTGGATTTCACCCCTGCACTCCTTCCCTCACACCATTTTGTTTTCTTTTGTTATTTAATTATTTTGTTGTGTATAGATGATAAAAATAAATTATTTTATTTCTGTACACATAGATTACTGTCTGGACATTCCATTTAATACACTCTCGCCTCACACCCTCCCTGACATAATTTGGAAGAAAATCTCACAGAAATCAAGCATGTATAAAACCCAATAGAGTGCTTTCACGCTCCTCACACATTCTACAGGAACAGTGACGAGGTCAGCTGCCTGGTCCTGGACTGAATACATTAGCAAGACGATCGTACTGAAACAGCAAACCCAGTTTTTAGAATTAATGATAAATCAATGTGTTTTATGTAGTATGTCTCTTAATATCCCCACATGGGAATGCCTGTCAGGGTACAGAATGGAGGTTTTGCACATAGCTAGAGAACCATTTGTCCGGTTGTATGTTAAGGCTACTGTCCCTCTGTCTGTATGATGAACTTGTTTCGTTGTGCACACAGTGGAGGCAGGTCATGCAGTTTTGCTTATTCGTGTCATTGATGCATCTCAGCTGTGGTGGGGGATGGCTGTGTCTGACCTGCTTGCTGTTTCTCTCCAGGATGCCTATGTCATTAGTGCCATCCCTCCAGGCTTGAGCATGAATATCCACTACGACCCTCCGCTGCCCCCTGTGCGGAACCAGCTGATCCAGTGAGTCCAAATGGGGTCCATCATCAAATGCATAATGTATTACAAGCATACCTTCTGGAGGGAGAAGGGTAACAGATCTCATGTTCATACTGCTAACAGTATAGGAGCCATGCACTGTGATGCCATGCAGCCTATACTGCCATATAAGAGTTTCCCATAGTAAAGTGGACTAAAGCATGGTAAAGCCCAGAGAGGTTTGTAAAGCATATTCAAAATCATGACAAGCCAGGGTAAATTATGGTAAATCCATAGAAAAACCTTGTGTAGAGGAGACTCACTAATAGTACAGTAGTACAGGAGACTCTCACTAATTGTACAATAATACAAGAGACTCTCACTAATTGTACAATAATACAGGATACTCTCACAAATGTACAATAATTCAGTAGTCTCTCACTAATAATACAATAATGCAGGAGCAACTCACTAATCCGTCCCAGTTGGGACCAGTCCCTGTCACAGCTGTTAATGCTTCACACATGCATGATACAATCCAGACATTGCAGACTGTATTTCATTATTATAGTGTGGTTTGGATTACAGATCAGTTCGGACTACAGGGTTCTGATGAACAGGAGCCTGCTGTATTCATAGTTTTAAAGGGAGTGGACTAAAAGTCCACTGCCATGTGCTCTATGTACCCCATGTGTTTCTCTAACATCTTGAACAAGGGAGATACAGCTTTTCATTATAGAATGTCTGTCAGGGATTCAGCTTGCATAGCAAACGACTCAACAAATGGCCCATCACACACACTGTGGGTGTAATGCCTTTTGAATGGTCTGTGTGCAGGGTACTGTGGAACAGTGATGATTGAAGATAAGGAATCACCCATTTCAGTGACACTGGATGACACCAAACCCGATGGATCTTTTCCTTGTATCATGGGGTAAATATAAAAACAGGACTCTCCCATATAGAGTAACATTATGGTGGTACGCCTGCATTTGATTCATGATGTGTTAATAAACAGTACACTTGCCTTTCCTGCATGTGTGCTCTGTTTTAATGATCTAAACAGAGGCAGATCTAGTCATTGCTGCTGTTACCTCTAATGTCTCTTAAACCTGCTGTGTGTTCATTTAAAGAGCCACTTACAAATATTACTGCAAAAAAACCCACAAGGAAACAAGGTTTGCACAATGTCAGGTAGTCTGATAATCCACTGCAGCATACAGATCATTAAAAAAGACACCTGTGTCTGCTAAGTGTTGAGAGCATTCAGGGAGTGTTGTCAGTCTGTCAGTCTGTCAGTCTGTCTCTGCCTGTGTGGAAGCATAGAGGATGAGGCTTCACTCTATGCAAGCTGGGGAAGGCACAATGATGTGGTTTGTCAGGGCAAATGAGATTGAGCTGCAAGACTTGTACTGTGTCTTCTTTTGCAGATTTATTTTGGCCAGAAAGGCAAGGCATCTCATCCACCTAAGCAAAGATGAGAGGTATACATGGGCTTTAGTTTAGCTTTTTTCTCCTCTAATTACTGTGTATTTACATAGATGTTACATAATAAATACACATGTAATTATACACAATTACAATGTTATTATGTATAGTTACAATGTCCCTAATGTGTAAATATTTTTGCATGATATATGTAAGTACACAATTGTATCAGAAAAGGGTTAGGGTTAGAATTAGGGTTAGATTTAGGATTACATCATTCAAAAACATGTACACATTAAGTACATTGTAACTATGCATAATAACATTACAGTTATGTGTAAGTAATCATTTATTTTCCAAATGACCTTCAAGAAAATCGAAAACATCTTTACATATTTAACAGCCTGAAAATAACAAGGACTGTTTTATTAACACTTTGATGCATGAAATATTGAAAATCCCTGGAAAAAAGGAGTTTTGGACACATAATGAATATATTTTCCATATAGTTGTTTTTGAGTTTATTTCCATTCCTTTTATATGGGGAAAAATGACATCCTTATGAGAACATCATGCATTTGGGTCTGCCATAGGTCGCCATATAAAAACTAGAAGTTTTTATCCGTCTCCATATGAGGTCGCTGTACATGAAAAGGGTTTTTCAAGCCTCTTTTTAAATAAAATGTGCAGTTTTATGAAACCCATTTATTCGAGTTTATTCTCGTTCTTCAACACATTGTTTAACCTTTAACAAAAAGCTGATATATGTACAGTGTATCATTTATTAAACATGTTTTAACAGAAAAGAAAGATTCTGTCAGATTTATGCACAAGTTCTTGGCACTAAAGAAGCACTTCATGTAAGTATATTACTTACCACTCATACAGTGATTTTCAATAGTTTTCTGTTTCACATTTTCATGCTATGATATGTAATGACGGAGAAGCAGAAATGATACCAGTAACATACGCACTGTGAGCCATTCGATCAGTTACTGGAATAGTTAATAAGCACGGAATGTACTGATGTAACCAGAATCAGGAGAGAATGATCACATATGAAATAAGTATCAGGAAATATGAAATATTATGAAAATGTAGATGTAATAAAATGTCTTTAACAGCAATGTAATACTTCACACTTTACAGAAGCTGTGTTGTTTGCATGCAATGCTCTGCTTATTTCATTGTACATGTACCCACAGCCTGTGCACTATGAAGAGAAGGACTGGTGTGAAGAGCAATACTCAGGGGTGTGCTACAGTGCCTGCCTCCCCCCAGGAACCTTCAGTCAGATCAGCAGGTTAGTTCCTAGATCTCATGTATACTGTGTTTGGACCACAATTCAACAAACCTTTACCACCAAATGAAGCAAATAGCAGCCTTTGCTTTACACCAAAAAATAACTGATGTTATGTTAGGCACCTCAAATGGACATTTTATTAAAAAAATGAAATTTCATGTTTGCTCAGATCACTGGTAGTCTGAGCAAACCAGTTGGGTGCGATGCTCCAGGTTTGCTCAGATCAGTTAGGCGCGATGCTCCAGGTTTGCTCAGATCAGTTGGGTGCAATGCTCCAGGTTTGCTCAGATCAGTTGGGTGCGATGCTCCAGGTTTGCTCAGATCAGTTGGGTGCAATGCTCCAGGTTTGCTCAGATCAGTTGGGTGCGATGCTCCAGGTTTGCTCAGATCAGTTGGGTGCAATGCTCCAGGTTTGCTCAGATCAGTTAGGTGCAATGCTCCAGGTTTGCTCAGATGAGTTGAGTGCGATGCTCCAGGCTTGCTCAGATCAGTTTGGTGCGATGCTCCATGTTTGGTCAGATCACTGGTAGTCAGGTGCATGATACATCTTGTCATCTTGCTCTCTGTTAAGCAGCTTGCTCGGCTAGTAGTAAAGGATCTGCTGGGCTCCTATCCCCGGGAAAGCCTTGCAAGCAGACGGGACACCTCATTGTGCTCAGCTGACACCTCCCAGTGTCTCTGTCCCGGAGCATCACAATCTGTGGGATTTTAACTGCAGGGTTTTTTTTTATATAATTGGGTTTTATTTTTGGAAGTCTAAATCTGGATAGAATCAAGTTATATATATTTTTTTTCAATCAGGCATCACTCCAAAGATTTATTTTCTGGTTGTATCTGATTAACTTTCAGCAAACAAAGCAACAAGGACTTTTAAATCAGTTATATTGCTATGATACTGCATCTGTCAGGTCCTCCCATACAGAGAACAACAATGTAATATTATTAATATGTGATAAAACATAAAAAGGCCAGACAACTAAAATGACCTTTGAAGTTGCTTACTCAGCTGTCTAAAAAGCGTCTACTTTTCATTGTATTGGGACCTCTCTCGTTTTTTTCTCAAGGTTAATGAGATACAGAATAAGACTTGTTGTGTCTGTATTCTTGTTTTCCCCTCTTCGAGAGCCATTTGGCAGACTGTACTTTGCCAGCACAGAGACAGCGACGAGGTGGAGTAGAAACATGGACGGGCGGTGCAGGCAGGGGAGAGGGCTGCCAGAGAGGTAACGAGACATACACTCTATACCATCCCGTGGCTGCTTACAAAAGTAACTTTCAAACAATGGGTAAACATGCCCCCACTTTTTATTCATGTCGTTACTAGTTCCTACTGCAACAGTAAGGGAGGGGGCAAGTTTGCTCCAATTGTCTTGTTCAGTTTAGCCACTTTTACACTATGGCCCAGCTTGGCCCCTTTTGTAGATATCCCAGATTTATCTATATCTTTATATTCTGTTTCTGGACTGATAACACATTGGGATTCGAACGCATGTGTCCAGACATGCTGACCACACTGTCTCAAAACCTGCAACCATCTCAAGAGCAGAAACACAGTTAAGGGGCATTGTAGAGCCCTGGGACTCAGATCAACATTTCCACAATGACACTCATCCCATCTGCATGAAGGGCAATTACAGCAAACAGCGTCTTAAAACTTACTCCACATCCACCCTAATCTTTATATCTCTAAATTTCAGTATATCTGTTTCTCAGGTGCTACATTCTATGGGAAAAATCCCAAAAGCTGAAATCTGGATTGAAGATCCTGAATCCAAGGTATTCTGTGTTACTTCCTTTCTACAGAGTCCAGTCCAGGGATTATAACATAATTTCTTTAATTTTTTTTTCACACCCTTGTCCCAAACTCATGTTTCTAAACTCAGTGTTCAGACGGATCTCATCAGTGCATAAGGGTTTGTCTATTAGACCCACTTTACTCAGCCGGGATAAACCAGAGCTGGATTTCTGAATAGCATCTTGCAGCACTAGGAATTCAGACAGAATTGCATGAACCACTTATTTTTGGATATCCCCGGGATTAACCCTTCATGTAGGTGGTAGATGCAATGCATGTAGATTAACCCTTCGGGTAGGTGGTAGATGCAGTCCATGTGGATTAACCCTTCGGGTAGGCAGTAGATGCAATCCATGTGGATTAACCCCTCAGGTAAGTGATAGATGCAATCCATGTTTATTAACCCTTGTAGGTGGTAGATTCAATCCATGTGGATTCCCTGGTGCTGTAAAATGCTCTTAAGAAATCCAGCTGTGGTTTATCCTGGCAGGACGCAGATTGATAAAATCAACCTCTCACTTCCTTACCATTTTACTTACCGTCTTACTGTATGTATATTGCTAAAATAAAATATTGTGTTATCAATCAAACTGGAGAATTCAATCCAGATATACAAAATTGCTTTTTAAATGGATATCCATTAGGTTACAGTTATGGTTTCCTTCCCATTTATTCAAATTGTACACTTATTCATTATTTGCATGTAAAGAACGTATGAAAGAGTCTAGACATAATGCTAGGTGGCAACCTGTCTGGACTCAGGCATTTCTCAATTATTAAGTACAATCAGCTTCTAATAGAGAACAGTAAGTAATGGCAAACTCCTCTGGTCTTTTCTCTTTCAAGCACACTGGCAAGAATAACAAATGAATTACTTCATTTTGGTGTGCCCGGCTGTACAAAAATGCCCACTAGAGGGCAGTGTCTACTAGCTAATATTGTTGTAGCTAATTCTTCATCTTAAAATACTGCAGTATTGTTTCTCACTAGTTAGGGTCCTCAATCAAAAATGTGAAACCGTATACACTATCATGCCTGTCTGTCTGAACACTGCTAGCCTCTCATAGATTGTTTGGTATAACCTGATGAACAAAAACATTTTAAGCAGGCAGGCAGGCAAGCAAGCTAGCTCTTTGTAACAGAGCAATGAGAGACCAGCAGCAGTTATCCTCTCCCTATGGGTCCCTCCACTGAACTAACACAGTCATTCCCATCCAAACAAACATAGTGGTACATGTCTGGTTGTCTCACTCAATTGGAAGGAGAGAACACATCAATTTTCATTGCAGAGATTGTTTTTTACTCTGTCCCTGCCAAGACCACGCAATATAGGCATTACTACACACTGGAGGTGAGTGCTGACTTCTAAACAGTGACTGTCCTAAAACAGTCACATAGCATGCCAGAGTAAGGTGCTCTTACCACCGGGGGAATCATTACCTTGTAACCCTGTTTGTTTTGTTGCACAGGAAGCTCCATCTCAGCCAATCACAACAAGTTTTCTGGAGGAGCACCTGCTCTCTGTCCCAGCGTTCCTTGCAGTGATGGGCATCTCCATGATTCTCATTGCTACAGTCACCGCTCTTGGCATGTCTGTATTCAAGAAGCACCAACATTTACATCTATTTAATTGGATCTGATTTTACCACATCATGTGCACTGATTGTGTTGTAATGTATTGGAATATCATGTCCAGCAAGATTAACATGTTATCTTTATTTCAGTTACATTCCAGCAACCCTCAAACTAGGTTATGTTTAATTCTACTATTTAGTTCCTGTCTGTGACTTAATTCACACTCTCCTCGAAGCACATGCATCACTGTGTACTTGCCTCTCTTTCTCTCAAGCTATAAAAGTACATAATGCCTGAGACACACTTTTTACCCATGCTGCATCAGGTTAAAGTGAACTGGCCAGCAGATTCACAAGTGGTTCTAGATGTCTTCAGTAATCTCCTGGTTTTATAAGCACATCTTTTACATTAAACAACAGGGACCAAATAAGTTATTACACCTGATATGTACTGCCATTAAACTGGAGCATACATACAAGTTGGCTTATAATGTGCCATAAAAATAGTTTTGTTTACTGTCTGTTTCACCTAAGGATAACATTTTCTGAACTGTAGTAGAAATTAGCATGTCCCCACAAAAATAAAATGCTCCACAAAATACATTTGTGATGTTTGTGGTACACTAATGAATCTTCTTAATGCTTGAGGACAAATTGCAGTGTGATTCACAGTTCGTGGGGACGAGTTGGATATTTTCTTATTTTTTAGCAATGGTGAGCATGCTTTCAAATTTTTACTCTGATCTTTTTAAAGGAGAACCAAGCCTGTTACTACTTTACAAAGCTAGAAAATAAATCTAAAATTAAGCACATCAATTTACTGGTTACTAGAAAACAGTCACATAATCACACAGCTGTAAGAAAACACAGTGATTGCTTGTTGCTTGAAAAGGCTACTGAGAAATTGAGTTCTTTGGAACTTGAAATCTTTGTGTCTTCTAAGGGTCGCTTGAGATCATGAAGCATGCAGGCAAGGTTTGGGACACTTCTAAATAATGTTCTAGAACTCTACACTATTACTTCCATGAAGTGCATTAACTGACCATTATACTGGCACAGCAAATCACTATGAATTATTGTAAATTGTACAATTAATAGTGCAACGACTTCAAAAAAAGCTATCACAGCATGTCGTCTCTACACTTATACACCTGCCGCCGTTCAAAGTCAAGGTAATCACAACAGAATAATGCATAGTGTCCAGTACAGTGTACTATCATTTTAATCATATAAAACTGCTTTTATCAATAATATGGTCATTTTATTGAATAGCTATTTGATGTGAAGGTATTATGCCCTCCTAAAATAACATATTAACAGTATATATTTACTGTGATTCATAAAAATACATGTTTGTATTGTGTGGAAAGAAAACTACAAATGTCCTTGCCTCAGTATTGTCACAATGCCATGTAATGTCTGTGCTAAATGCCAATATTGACTGAACTGTTACTGTCTAGCTGTCATGTAAGATGAGTGAGTTTGTGCTGAAAATAAAGTGATTATCAACAAGAATATCTCTTTTTCATTCATCTCAAAGTTGATTTCCGTTGTTTTGCTTATATGATGTTGAGTTCAGTTGACCCAGTCTTCACAGCACCCAACAGGATCAGTAGATAATACATATTTTTGAATAATTTGCAAGGTTAACCAGTGAAACAGCAGCACTGAGTTGTGAAATTTGAAAAACAAAAAATCATTAATTATCCCTCAATGAAGATGGTTTGATGGTGCTGGCACATTTTCAAAACTGTATCTCACAGTTTTATACATGTCTGAAAATGTATTTAAAAGTCATGTGGAAGCAGATATGCCAAAAAATCCCAATACACAGCAGGTTCTCACTAATCCCAACCCAGGCAGTCCTATAGTCTGTGAACAATGTCACCAGAATGAAATGCAGGCTGATAAGCTTCAATATTACAATTGCATATGCATGTGAGATGATAAGTTTCAATATCACAATTGTATATGCATGTGAGATGATAAGCTTCAATATTACAATTGTATATGTATGTGAGATAATATGCTTCAGTATCACAATTGTATATGCATGTGAGATGCGGGATGCAGGTTTGCGTTCTGGCTGTGCGAATTTGCCGGTCATCAAGGATTCAGGAGGGAATGTCGCATTGGAAATGGGCAGGGACAGTTTCTCCTCATCATGCTAAGCAGCCCCTACTGGCTGACACCGAGTGAGCTCAAGCGAACACCCGCAGGGCTGGCATTTGTCTCCCAGAGGCCGGGAGCTCGCTGACATCTGCTCTCGAGTTCCTGGCTGTAGAAGAGGGTGGCTGGGTCGTGGGATTGGAGGACGCCCACTGAACCTTCATTATAATACTACTACTACTACTACTACTACTACTACTAATAATAATAATAATAATAATAATAATCATCTTAGTTTGAATACAGTTGTGTTAAATATGCTTTATTCTTTGTGGCATTGGCCATATTCAGCTGTTGTTGTTGTTAATGGACTATTGTACTTGTATTGATTCAGGGCGATGCAAGGGTTCCAGTCAGTTTCTATTTCGGTAAGAAACTATATCTGTGCAATAACTCTAGATAACGTATTCTATATTGGAAGCACATAGTTATTATTATTAATGTATGATTAAGAGTTATCACTGACATAAACCAACAGGATGTTGTTATGTTGTTTTGTTTCCGATTTAGTTCCTGAGAAAAATATTTGCTGCAGTTAATGTTATTGATGTGTACTTGCCGCTAATGCAAAGCTTGTTTAAACGTTGTCTTTATTACACCAACCAGAGACCCGCACTTACAACTGCATTGTCATATTTTTTACATTTTCTTTAAAAGCTGATTGCTGTCAATCAACATTTTGAGGCCCTAGTCCCCCGAAAGGTGAGGCTGAATATCAAAACCAAGCAAGTTCGAAGTTATCAAAGTTATCTGTTTGCAAATATTCAAATATTATACCGGCATAAAGTGAGCAGTTAAAAAAAAATGATAATGCAGTTTAACTTTTTCTACATAAACGAATAAATAATTTAGATTTTAACCACCATTATTTGAATTTACCTTTTTAAAATTATTAAGATAAATATTTAGTTAACTGTAGATCAACAGAATATACAATGCAAAATAAAACATACTGTTACACACCATAAAAAACAAAACTCTCCTGTGCTGCTCTATAAGTTGTGACATTGTTTAATTCACAATCCTATCTAAGTGACACCGACACCTTTATTTCAGATATAAGTCATGCTGGCCTCTGTCCTCTAGAGGCCGGTAGCTTGCCAGCACCCACTAAAGAGCGTGCCCACTAACCTTCAGTTCTCCTGACCTGTTGTGGGATTGCTTAGGGCATTCTAATTTAGGGAGAAAACTGAAGTAAAATAACTGGACACTCTTGGGTTAGAGTTAGGGATAAAATAGCAAAACAAATAAAATAAAAAATGCCTGGAAACCATGTCATTAAATTTGACTGAAGTTCAAATAGAAAGCCATTCTTCTTATCCATTTATTTCTGTTTTTTTTTTTTTTTAATGTATTTATCATTTTACAACTGGTATTGTTATTAAAAAACAGATGCATACTTTTATGAAATTAGAAATCAATTTTTGTGTTATTTGTATTTTTGCAGAAGTACAACAAAACGACTCACAGCTATATGAGGATGACGTCTAGAGCATTTACAGGCTGAGCCAGGGTTTAGCTTCACTTGATAGGGGATTTACGAAGCACATAAATGGCAGACATGTTGCTGTGTCAAGCACTTTCATCAAATTAAACTCAATACAGCGTAACAACCCCTTGCAAAGCCTCACAGCTCTCAAGAGGCCTGAGCAAAGCATTGAATAACACGAGGCAGGGATGTTCCCGTCTCAGTACTGCAGCTGCATTACAAACACCCGAGCCGCCACTCTGAACCCCACTGAACACAGGTGCTTTGCAATGCTCAATGCAGTTCGGGCTGTATCATAAAAATGTACTACTAAAATTGCTATCATTTCTTATTGTATCCCACAGATGCTAGGCTAGGAATAAATTACATATGCAAGAGTTTATTTCCAAAAGGAGGGGGATTGAGAGCAGGTGTATCTGCAGTCTGTCTGCAGAGCTATTCCTTTAGAGCTGTTTGCACTCGAAACACATTGCTGTTTCTTTGATAGCTTTGCTGTTACCTTACTAGCCTACGGGGGAGGGGGGGGGGGCATGCTTACTTCCTCACCAACCAGTGCTTCAGTTAAAGCTGCAACGCATTCATGAAATAACACAGTCAATATTGAACCCACAAGCTGCAGCACATTCATGAAGGAACGCAGTCAATACTGAACCCACAAGTTGCAACGCATTCATGAAGGAACACAGTCAATATTGAACCCACAAACTACAATGCATTCATGAAGGAACACAATCTATACGTGGGTGTTATACATATTAGTAAGATTTAATGGAATTATTTTGTTGCTGTATCTCAATGTATTTTAAAGCATGCCAGGGTATATACTATATCCATCAAGGCAATGTTTTCTTTAACTGAAGGGATCCGCTGAGTAAAATCTACAGTATTCCCTTCAGTCCAAATAAATAAAGAATGCTAGATAAATAAATCAATGTTCCACTCTTTAAACACAAGCAGGCAGTTTGTGTTTTGTTCCCTAGTTTCCCTCAATTACGGATTTTCTTTGTTCTTCGTTTGTTTCGTTGGAGTTTTTCATTCATCTATAAGACATTGTCCACTGTTTTGAGGACTTTGATGTTTTTTGACAGTGTAATGGTGCGTGCTCGCTTATGCTTTTAGTGTGCCTTATTTGACCTGTATGCAGGCCATTACTGCTTTTGGTTTCTCTGTCAGTTAAATAACATTCAGAGACACACATGAGTGAAGTAAACAGAGGTATTCTACTCTAGGACTGTGGGAGTTGTCACAGTAATGCTCTCCTTTACATGCCCATATTGAGAGTTAGCTGCCTGCAGGTGAAATGCTTGTCATTTTACCCTGTGTAGCTCTAAATATACAGTTGCAGACAAACGTACTGCCTCCCCTACGCTTAATATAAGATATAAGAAAATATAAGCATTTAGTGAACATTAGCCACAAATTAATATGACAAAAAACCAAAAAACACAATTTCTGGAAAATAATAGATGTAGCAATGCAATAGAACTAATTAAACAATATATTCATTGATTTAAAACCATTACACAGTAACTAAGCTGCATTATAAAGTCAGTAGCCAGAAAATTAGGTAATTATTTCAAACATCTGTTGAAGAAGAACATTTTGGCAAGAGAATTGTGTGACAAAGTGTGACAAAGTGGCTGATTGGAAACAGGTGCAGGAGTGATGCAGTGCATGAAAGAAGCAGACAGAGATAATTGTAATCCGGTTTGGAAATGTTTTATTTTGGAGATTTCAGGTCTGGCGACCAAACAATAATTTCCTGGCAAAACACACCAATGTGTACAGCACAGGGTGTATAACAAGAACAGACAGTCCCAAATAATAAACGATATGCCTGTGACAGAAATACAATGAGTTCTGATTGTAAATTTCCCTCTCGACCTGTGAGGGTGCTAAATAGTGAAAGGAAAAGTATCTGGACGGGCTGGCCTGAAAGTTCGTTTTCGAGGTCGGTAAGTCAGTCAGTCTGGATGGAAGCGAGACTCTGTTGCAGGAAAGTATTGACCCGGAAGGTAAACGAGGTAGCAGCTGCAAACTATAGATGCAGCTGGAATCGTTTAGCCAAGGGAATTGCCGAAGAATATTCTTGAGTGTTTGTTTGTTTTTGTGTGTTAGTAATTGTCTTGTTTATTGTATCACCAGATGGCTAAACACATTCCGGAGCTGTCGCTTTTGGGCCAGCACAAGCCAGAACTGCACTGCACTAACTGTCACCAAATAGCCTGTTATCACCTACCACGAGCACTACTACATGCACTTGGGACTGTTGACTGTGTTTTAGTATTGTGGGGCCGATAACGTTTATTGTTTGGGTCTGTAAACCCGTTTGTTTGGCTCCGCGCATTACACTTTTTGGTCACCAGACCCGGATTATAATTAAGCTTATATTTGTGACAATGAAGCAGTGTTGTCTGGTTTAGTCCTAGTCCTTGGCAACAGCTCTGGAACTGTGTTAGCTGTCTAGTAACGTACAAAACAAGACAATTACAAACAAACAAAACACAACACTCACGATTTCAGTTTCTGTATTACTTTCACTGTCCTTCTTGGTTCTATTCACATTAAACCAAAGTGAGCGAACAGATTACAATTCTCTGTCCCCTTTAATGCTATCACACATGACCCCTTGGTAAACAAATGCAAAAACCTCTCCAATCTGCGGGCTGCCATGTTGTTTCCCTTCAGGTCACTGCGTTATTGCAACAGAGTCTCGCCCCCTTCCTGGCTGGCCGACTTCCCTTGAAGCCTGGGAAAGAACTGTCAAGCCAGCCCATCCAAAGAACTCTGTTCTTGCTGCTTAGTGCCCTCACAGGTCAGTAGGGTGATTTACAACGAACAATCATTATATTTCTGTCACACAGAGGAATAATGAATCTTGGTTATAAATATCCCTCCCAACCTGTGAGGATGCTATATAAAGGGAACAGTATGCCCCGGACTTGATGATTTGACAATTCATTCCACGGAAAGGTGGAGGTTGGCCATCTAGAAAGGGGGCGGAGCTATGGTACACCAAGTCATCGCCCCAGATGGGAAGCGAAGTGGCAACCGCGGATTGGAGGAGAAATGGTTGCACTCGCTTACCAAGGGAGTATGACTGACGGTACAAAAGGGAACATGGCTAAGTGGTCTGTTCCTTTGTTATGGTTGAGAGAGAGAGAGCCTCTGAAGGAAAATAAAAAGTAACTGTGAGTGTTTAGTGTTTGTTTGTTTTGTTGTTTCTAATTGTACTAATTTGTTCTTATTTGACAGCTAACACGTACTGGGAGCTGTCGCTTAAGGCCGTCACCAACCCGGACAACACTTCACCACTGTGCACTAATAAATTGTATCTGGAACTGTGATTGTGTGTGTGTCTTTGTTTGTGTTTGATCCTGAGGCATACTTTTTTATCATTTGAGCGGTTGGCTACAACTGCATCATGGCCATGGGAGTTCTGGGCTAGCCAGTTAAGGCCCTGCCTGATCGGGGAGGCCCAGGCAGCATACCAAGCCATGACTAACGCCGAAGCCACCTAATACAAGCCATTCTCTATCGCCTGAACATCACGGGGGAAACACACAGTGTATGATTCAGGGAGTACTTATGATCGTTGGATACATGCCCCAGAGTAGTCGCACAACGATTGTTTTTCTAGGACATTGTATGTCCTAGAAAAACAAAAAAAGAGACATGGATCAAAAGATGGGAGGGAGCATCAATAAGACGAGGCTGGAGTCTGGTGGGAGAACGCTCTGATAGTAGCAAACGCCAAACAAAGGGAGTTGGTACGGTGTGTGACCAAGTGGGCGAGGTTACGGGGCCATCCAGGGCAGAGGCTACTCCAGCCCCTCTCATTATACCGGACATGTGGGACTGAAGCACCGACCTAGTGTGGGACCAGAAAAACAATTCCACACACTTGTGCACACTTGGGAGCAGGTCTGGTCTATTGAAGGTAAGGATGTTGAAGCACTGGGTGGCTAGTATATCCACATTTCATTATAAAAGGGCAATTGTTATATTGGGTGAACCCTGCCACGGGCACAGGATAGCCTATAACACAATTAATGATTCCCTAGTCTTATTGGACCGAGGTCATAAGGCTTGCACACAACATTGCTTTCATGGGACACCTCGGAGTCGATAAAACTAGGGAACACATATTGACCCAATTTTACTTCCTCCCCCTTTGAACGCATTGCTAAGGACATTGTAGGCCCTTTGCTACCTTCTGATTCCTGGTATACGTATATATTAGTGGTGGTAAATTATGCAACTCGATACCCGGAAGCAGTTCCATTTAAGTCTACAAGTGCGTCTGCGATAGCCAAAGAACTAGTACAGATTATAGCCAGAGTAGAGATCCCCAAAGAGATACCGAGTGATCATGGAACGAATGTCTTGTCTCAAAGATTACAGCAAGTATACAAAATACTCAAAATACGTCCCATCTGAGCCTCCACAGACAGACTGTTTGGTGGAATGTTTAAATCAGACTTTAAAGCAGATGCTGAGACATTTTGTGATTCAAGAGCGAAAACATTGGGCAATGCTTCTTCCCTCCCTCCTTTTTGCAGTTAGAGAGGTGCTGCAGAGTTCGACAGGGTTCTCCCCCTTCGAGCTCTTGTACGGCCGACAGCCTCATGGCATCCTCGATCTGGTGAGACAGGGGTGGGAGGAGCACAGAGGCTTGTCCAAAAAGTGAGATTGCTTGGATTTGATTGATCGATTGGCAAAGGACAATCTAAAATCGGCTCAGCATCAGCAAGAGCAACAGTACAATAAAAATGCACATATTCAAACCTTTCACCCAGGAGAAAAAGTACTGTTGCACCTCCCCACGTCGGAATCGAAACTGTGTGCTAAATGGCAGGGGTCATATGAGGTGGTTCTGGATATAGGAAAGGTAAATAATGAAATTAAGCATCCAGATCGCCCAAATGAGCGCAACATTTATTACGTTAATTTGTTGAAGCCCTGGCAGGCAAGGTAGGCCTTAGTTATAGTCCCAGGTGAAGTAGAGGATGATTTAGGACCCTGTATAGGGGCCCCTAGCACCAGAGACAATATAGGAATAGTTACTTCCAGATTAGCAAAGAGAGCTGCATAAATTAACTGAGGAGTTCAATTATGTTTTTTCTGACTTGCCTGGTAGAACTAACCTTGTTGAATATGCTATTATCACTCCCCCAGGTGTCATGGTTCGAGAGAGACCTTACAAGATCACAGAAAGTAGACGAGGTGGCATTAGTAAAGAGGTACGGGCGATGCTCGAACTTGGGGTGATTGAACCTTCCAGGAGCGAGTGGTGGAGTCTGTGATAGTCGCCAAAAAAAGGATGGCACCAACTGCTTCTGCGTTGATTTCCGTAAGGTAAACGCTATTGCCAAGTTCGATGTGTACCCTATGCCTAGGGTCGACAAGATTCTCGACAGACTGGGAATGGCCAGGTTCATCTCAACTTTGGACCTGACGAAGGGATACTGGCAGATCCCATTAACTTGCAGCTGTAGAGAGAAAACTGCATTTTCTATTCCTGATGGGCTGTTCCATTTTATAACCATGCCGTTTGGGCTACATGGTGCGCCTAATGCCTTTCAGAGACTGTTGGAACACCGACATTGTGAGTATGCAGCAGCATATGTTGACGATGTGGTAATCTACAGCTCCACCTGACGAGAGCATCTGTATATGATCACAGCTGTCCTTCAGTCTCTAAGGGTAGCCCGGCTGACACCCAACTTGCGAAAATGTGCATTTGCCAAAGTAGAAACTATTATGAGAAATGGACGAGTGAAACCTGTTATCACCAAAGTCCAGGCTTTGATGAACTCGGCAATCCCCAAAACCAAGTCCCAAGTGAGGTCTATATTGGGGTTGGCTGATTATTACCGAAGATTCATCTCTGAGTATGCCACTGTCGTCAATTCCTTAGTAAACCTCATTAGAAAGTGCACTCAAAATGGTCAGTAGAATGTCAGGGGGCATTTGACACTGTCAAGCAGAGGCTTTATCAGGCCCCCGCCCTCATCAACAAAAGATTAATCCTCCACACCGATGCTTCACCGATGTTGGTCTGGGTGTGGTTTTGTTCCAAAAGGTAGATGGAGGAGAACACCCCATCATGTACCTCAGTAAAAAGAAGCTCCCCCTGGGAGCGTAACTACTCCATAGTCGAAAAAGAGTGTTTGGCCATTCAATGGGCTACTCTCTCTTTATGATACTACCTGCTGGGACATTCATTTGATCCCGTCATAGACCATGCCCCATTCAAGTGGTTAACCACAATGAAGGACAGCAATGCCCGGATAACTCGTGGTATTTGGCATTGCAGCCCTTCATGTATCATATGATTCACAGTGCAGGGAAACCACCAAAATTGAGGATTTTTTTTTTCCCCGGGGGAGGTGTAATAGGAAAAGTAGATTTAGCTCAGTGTTCCTTCAGCTCCACTCTGAGCGGTGGGATATATGACAGAAAAATAATGAATCTTGCTTATAAATCTCCCTCCTGACCTGTGAGGAGAATTAATTAATTTAATCACCATGAAATTCCCTTTCGCTCTTTACTTTGAGCTGCAAACTTGAATTGTTTTATTATTTAAAAAACTGTTTCAAATACGAATGTTACATCAATAAAAGCAGGCTGTCATTTGTAATTCAAAGTGCTTCTGAAATCCCCCTTTTTTTGCCTCACTTATTGATGGCCTCTAAGTGCTAGACACCACAGCGAGATGTCTGAACATCCTTTTCATTTGGGATCAGTTACCCAACATGCTGTGACAAAGAAGAAATGTTGTACTGCAAGTTATAAACACACATTCAAACTGGATGGTTTGATTCAAACTGGAGACCCAGGGATGTCTTGAACTCTACCCAAATGGACAGTCTAATACCTTAATTTCTATGTACAGGGTTTGAAAGAAATCACTCAAGATTTGGATATACTAAAAATGTAACTAGAGTAAGTGCCCTGTACAGCTTTGTTATACTATTTAATATGTGTACTTACAATAACATTATATAACTGGGAAATACATTCTGTTAATAAAGTTCCATCCAAACAATCTTAGAATTGTGTATGAAGTGCATGTAGTAAAGCAATCTCAGAACTGTGTGTGAAGTGCATACAAAAGCAATCTCAGAATTGTGTGTGAAGTGCATGCAGTACAGTAATCTCAGAATTGTGTGTGAAGTGCATGCAGTACAGTAATCTCAGAATTGTGTGTGAAGTGCATGCAGTACAGTAATCTCAGAATTGTGTGTGAAGTGCATGCAGTATAGTAATCTCAGAATTGTGTTTGAAGTGCATGCAATACAGTAATCTCAGAATTGTGTGTGAAGTGCATGCAGTACAGTAATCTCAGAATTGTGTGTGAAGTGCATGCAGTACAGTAATCTCAGAATTGTGTGTGAAGTGCATGCAGTAAAGCAATCTCAGAATTATGTGTGAAGTGCATGCAGAGTATTCATAGCCAGGTAATTACATTGTAACTGTAAGAGTCAGTGTCAGTGTCAGTGGGGTGAACATTACACCCAGACAGTGGACGTGAGTGCAGTCCACATCACAAATCAAAACACCACCCAGTTTGTTACACCTGTCCAATCTCAGGCAGGCTCATAACTGAATGGCAGGCAGGGGCTGTTGAGAAAGGGGGTGTTGATGTCAGGGTTGAGGTGTAGGGGTAACTATCAATGCGTTCTTATCCCTTCACCTTTCTAAATAAATAAACACATGAATTGCTGGAACTGTCTTCTTTGGAGGCCTCCTATCCAGCCTTGCTCATCGTCCCGATCCCTGGGAGGTCAGCCTGTAAGCAAAACATCCATCTATCAGAATCATCCTGAATAATTTGAATAAACCTTTCACTAGTCTCCTGTGCCCAGAGTACTATATAACTGACAAAAGAATGGAGCCCAGCCTCCCAAGGTAGTCCTCTGACTGATTGCTAGTGAAATAATAATGTATGCTTCACAAAGTGATTGAGCCTCTTTACTTTTTATAGATTAACCTCTAACTTTATGTTACCGAAAGAGACAGATTTAGGCCTTGAAGTTTTAAATTACTAAGCCTGTGCATGAAATATTATTTCTCAAACAGAACGTTGATTTTTTTTCAGCTAACCAGAGCAGTGTGCCCTGGCTGACTTTGAAAGTTTTTTTTTTTCTTTTTTAAGTGAATCAATAGTTAATTAAAATTGAAAAATTGAAATGGATGTTTTAACATTGATATTGTAATTCAGCTAATCACTGTCTAAAGCACCCAGAGTTTTGTTATTGCACACTTACATGAAAAAGAATACTGCAGGAAACAAGGATTTTCCATTCTACCTCAAAATTGCCACAGTTGTTGCAGAGGGAGCAGAAATGACAGTTGTACACTGAACAACTAAGCTTTAATTAATCTTTTCAGCAATCTGGAATTATCATAGGTCCCAAGTTTTATCAACTGGAATGTGGGTCCAGACTATTTGCTGAACAAGTGTTTTGTATCCTGTGGGGGGAAAAAAAAAAAAAAAAATACATGACTGAGCACTTTGAAGTTGTGCTGATGTCAGAGAATATATGTTCCCCCTGAATTTGTCCCCTCAACCACCACCCCACACCACCACCCCCTAGGAACAAATATTTGTTCCCACCAGCAAACAACTTTTCACCCCACATGCATGTTTGCCATTTCTCCTATTTTCATATAAATGATGTATGTGTAATGCTAGTGAAAGGGAGCGATGTTTGCAGGCTGTTATCAAGTATTATGGTAGATGAGACTGGGCCTGTCAGAGAGGACTGGATGGTACATGTTAGGTACATGTAATAACATGCAACACATATAGAATGAATTATAAATGTGTTTTCATTAACAACTAAATGTGGAGGAACAAATGTGCCACTTTAGGGTTAGGGGCTAGTTTTTGGATTAGGGTTAGGTAGAAAGCAAATCTACAGTATATTGGATAGGACCAAACAGTAAAACTATATTCAAAGCAAATTAAGCAACTGTTTCACAAATAAGTTTAGAAAGTGGACTTACTGTAAAAGGAAAGTTTTAGTTGAAATTGAATGGATATAGACTTATATGCAAAGAAAGATCACTTTGTTACAAAAACATAAATATTTGGAATATTCCTGAATATTGATAGCTAGGGGGAACAAATATTCGGGGGGAACATATATTCTCTGACACTGTATTGTATAGTGGGATGAAGATTTACTGTACCTGCTCGCCTCAATAGAAGTAACCTGCTGTTAAAATAATGAAAAGCTAGGGCTATATAAGGATCCAGTTTTGTTTTTCTGGCAATACACACCTCTGCTATACAGTAGATGGCGATGGTGCTTAGTAATATACAGACACTTTGGCTGATGTAGCCTATGGCAGACCACTAGAACAGAAGAGCAGCACTTGAATCTATAGTGAAAGCACCTCAACACATCCAACAATACAACATACAAGTGATCAGAATAGGAAGCACAATGACTGGAAACATCATAAGAACAAAAAAGAACTCCTTGGAGCTGCTTACTTACAGGAGCACTATTGATCCAAACTGATCTGCCTTCAGTTGAGCTTCAATCTCATAAAATTACAAGCTTGACCCAAACCCTGAACTCTGCCTCCCTCTCAGTCCCTCCCATTTTGTAGGTTTCCGTTATCAACTGCCACTTGACAAATGGCTCGACAGCCCCCGAAACAATCAGCCTAGAGCCGCTGCACACAGGTGAGATTAAAAGCACTGTGTTTAAAACGAGTTTCATTTATCAAAAAGACATTTTGGAATGCAATTGCGTAAAAAAAGGGACACAAATACAATCTTGTTTCATTACTTTTTGTTCCACTTTGTAGTCTAATGCAATATTTAAGAAACAGAACGGCATTGTGCTAATAAAAGGTTTAATACTGCAGATAAAAGCTCTGCGTTTCTAACTGGTGTATGCAGAGAGCAATTTATCTGTGGGATCAGTCTGAGCAATGTGCATAGTGCTGACTGGGGAACCAAGTGGAAGATCCATGTCACAGGTTTGGATAATGTGATTTATTGCAGCTACAGAAATCAGCAGAATTTAGATTGGATTTTGTATTGTAATCTTTCCCGTGTCAATAAATTCATTTATGATAAGACTCTAAATCAGCTGCTGGAAATAATGGTACGTATTGAGACATGTTTTCAGGCTGCAATAAAAAGGATGATTTGCAAGCCTTTTTAAAAAAATAATTTGTACTACAAGGTATTCAAATACAGTAAAAATTACATCTATGTTATCACCGGTGTTTACCAGACACTAAACTCCAGACAATATTTTGTGTTTTCAATACAAATGAGCTGCAGAGGCAGGTTGACGCCAGTCTGCAGCACCCAATGTGTAAGAACAGCAGCACATCACTGAGGGTGTTTAATGGAGGTGGTTGTTAAAAGTCTTGGTAGATTTCAGCATCATCAGTTACAGTATCTTGAATGTATTCCTCTTCTGTTTAGAGTCACTTCTTATATCAGTCTCAGTTTCAGCAATCACAGCCTAAGGCTTCAATGGGGCCTTCTCTCTTAGCACAGCTGGTACACCAGAGTGTAACCATTAACCAGCCCCCCCCCCCCCCCCCCCCCAACACTGTGATGTAAGAAATAGATCAGAACATATATATGTGAATATGTACCAAATATTCATTGAAAAATATCTAACAGGCATTGTATCTTTCCATTACTTAGGTTTATTTTTGTCTCAAAAAACAGATCTAATTTTATTAAGAGCAGTCTATGATTCTGCCAGATCAGACCATAGCTGACTCACTCATAGCATGAAAGAAAGGAAGCTTTATTGTAAAGCTGCTGAAGTAGGGCACTCTGAAAACTACTGAACTGACAGCTGCTTTTTGTTTCTTACATCTGAAGGTTTTTAAGGTTCAGTGCCTTCAATGCAAATCTTGTGGTGTTCATGAAAAAATAAGTAGTGAAGTCAACAAGATGGATTCAAAGCTAACAAGATGAATTGAAACTCCAGAAACTGAACGCTTTCAAGGTTTCTTTATAGAGAGCCGTGTGTATCAAAACTGGAGTGGGACTGCATTTCTAACCAAGGCACATTCACTACTTCATACAGTTTCAATATGTTTCCACTTTCCACTTATAGAAATATAGCAGTGGTCACTGAAAACATTATAATGCATTTATTATTTGAGCACAAACGTGTACAAACATGATCACTTAATACAACCACTGTTTTCATTGCCACACGTTTGCTTGAAGTAAATGTGATAAACACCTTTAACTGTTTAAAGGCCTGTTTTTCTTCTCTGAGGTTAAACAGCGCTTCGATACAATAAACTTCTAACTTTCTCTGAAACACTCGAAAAAGGATTTTAAACTTTAAACTTAATTTAATTATACAGTCCTCAACGAAACATTCCTTAAACAGTTTTGTGACTAGGACCCCTGGTATTATGGGGAGTTAGTGATTCAGAATAATAATAATAATAATAATAATAATAATAATAATAATAATAATAATAATATTGGAGACTAAACATCAATATTTTTTAAATCAATTAATTAGGTTCATTCACAAGCTTTCAAACTGATAAAACACATTTAAATCGAGTGCTAGCATTATTATAAAGTATTTATTATATTTAAATTTACATATGGTTATCTATTAAAACTGTATTAATACAGGATATACTTTGAAATACTGGTAAATTAACTACCTGTGTGCAACTATTGAATGTGTTTACAACAAAAGGGTACGATCAAGAAAATAAGTTTGTTAGATAGATGTCCTTAAATCTGTGTTTCATCCAAACAATGCCAGAATGGTGTGATCAGTGAATGTGGAAAATATCTGTATTCTGAAGTGTATAATTAGCAAAGTTAACGATGCTAGTAATCATTCTCGTCATCTTTTATTCTGGAATCTATGACAGTTTCATATTTAATGGGTCAAAAACTGTGTCAATTTCACTTTTAACCACTAGAGCTTGCTGTTTACTTTAACACCAATTCTACACCTCATCACAATATTGCATATTGCATGTTTTGTTTTTCTGTCTGATTATTATTATTATTATTATTATTATTATTATTATTATTATTATTATTATTATTTATAAGCTGTGAAACACACACAGTAACACTATTTCGATCTATGCTTTGAGAAAATGGAACAACCAGGGGACAATAGATTTCCACCTTTCATTCATACAGGTAAAAATACACTCCCATTGGGGTCTGCTGCATTTAATAATGTAGACAGAGAGGAAGATCACCATATTAATCCTGCTGGCATTCCCCCCACTGAACACAATAACAATAGAACAGTGGAACAAGGACTACATTAGTGCAGGCCTACTGCTTTAAGAGCAGAGGTATTATGATTTTTAGACCAGTGAAATAAGCAGTCAAGTTTTTATTTGAAATGATTCAAACTTGTGTTTTTTAGTCACAAGGGGGCCTAGAGTGACAGCTGGTTTTAAAAATGACTAAACAACTGCCATTAGAACCAAATTATGATATTTATAATGTACACTCATTCAAAATAATATCCTTGTTAAGGCTTGCTTATGCAAAGAACGTCATCAATAATGTTGAAATGTACTTGCGATGTCATCTTTGTTTAATGTGTCTAATCCGGTCTAACATCAATGGAAGAACTATTATTTTAGGATTCAGTGGTTAAGTGGAGATCTGTAGCTGGGGGGTGTTAAGTAGAGATCTGGAGCTTGGTGCGTGGAATTGTAGTTAATTTTTAATAGAAAATAGGCATATAGATGAGTGAAGGAAGCCAGTATGAGGGTTTTGATGAGAGAAGAAGCCAGTATAAGGGTTCTGATGAGAGAAGGGAGCCAGTATAAGGATTCTGATGAGAGAAGGGAGCCAGTATAATGGTTCTGATGACAGAAGGGAGCCAGTATGAGGGTTCTAATGAGAGAAGGGAGCCAGTATAAGGGTTCTGATGAGAGAAGGGAACATGTATAAGGGTTCTGATGAGAGAAGGGGCCAGTATAAGGGTTCTGTCATAAAAGGAGAGGACCCTCTGTGAGGTTTTCTTTCTTTGATCTGCTTAAAAACTGATTCAAATATTGATTCCTGGAACTGTATAAATAGCTTCAAATCAATATTTAGCCTAAGAGCCTGTAAATCATGGAGTTGATCGCTATTGAACAGTTCATGAAGGTGCTGGGTCCAGACACCCAGAATTGGGTCAACCGGCATCGGCACACCACGCTGGATGCAGCAGTCCGATTGGCTGAGGGCCATGAGGATGCGCTGTGCTCAACTCCGTCGGTCGTCACCCCCGCTCCTCCCTCCAACCGACCAACTGCACTTCACCTCTTCCCCCCATGGATCCACTTCTCATCGGCACCCCACGGGCAGCCTTTATCCGCAACAATGGAGGGCAAGGTCGAGAGAACAGAGAACCCCTCCCCATTGCCAAGCTATCAGCAGGACATACAAGTTCCATGGGTGCCCTTTCAACCCACGTGTTACCGGTGCCATGAGGTCTGACAACTTGCCCGGAATTGTCCGGTGGCGATGGAATGTGGCGCAGCCTCCCATTTTGTACTAACCACACCAGGCAAGTCCAGGGGTAATGATTGGGAGGGGCCTTGCATTGCTGATGTATGTGTCAAGAGCTTTGTGGTGGTGTTCCACTATAACGCTATATAAAATAAAGAATGATTGATTGAGTGATTGGTGATGTGAGTACCCACGCATTTAATTGAAAAAGCTCTATTGACGGGGGTACCTAAATTAGATTTGACTATTGGATGTCATACCCGCCATGTAATCGTGGCAGTGGCTGCAAAGTTTCCATATCCAGTTATTTTAGATCAAGGCTGGCTGTATTTTAAAATGATTAACAAAACGGTAAAGCCAGTCTCCGGTAAGACCATGGGAGCAGCGAGAGAAACTATTGGGAAAATATAAGGGAAAGGGGATCGGGACTCAATGTGACCTGCGGGGCCAGGTTATTGAGCCCCCTAGTGCCAAGGCTACTTTAGCTCTGCTCGATATCCTGAAATTCTGGGAGTGAGATGTGGACCTAGCATTGGAAGAAAAGAACTATCCTTCACTGGCACACATCTGGGGGCAGGTTTGGTCTATCAATGGGAAGAATGTAGAGGATAGCCAGCGAATTACATATCATCACTACATTATTGTTGGGCATTTGCTATTTAGGGTATCCCAAGCCCATGACCACAAGTTAGATTGTAACACAATTACTTGTTCCCCAGTCTTTTCGACATGAGATCATGCGGTTGGCTCCCGATGTCCCATGTGTGGGCAATTTATGTAGCGATAAGACTTGGGAACGAATATTGGCTCGGTTTTATTGAATAAGAGTTTTTAGTGAAGTGATGCGATTTGTAGCAGAGTGTCCGGAATTCCAGCAAGTAGCGCCGGGGCGGGTTTGCCCGGCCCTGCTGGTCCCACTGCCCCTGATTTCAGTTCCCTTTGAACACATTAATATGGACACAGTGGGTCCATTGAGCCAGTCTGACTCTGGATATATGCGCATTTTAGTAATGGTGGACTACGCAACCAGATATCCAAAGGCAGTTCGTGCCTCAGTTCTTGACCGGATTCTCTCCCGTTGAGCTGCTGTATGGGAGGCAACCACAGGGTATCCTTGATCTTGTGAAAAAAGGGTGGGAGGAGCAAACAGAAGCTTCCAAAAACATAGTTAAGTATGTAATAATGTTAAGAGACCACCTAGTATTGGTTGGCACAAGAAAATCTAAAACTAGCTCAGCATCACCAGGAGCAGCAGTACAATAACTAGCACAAATTCAGACTTTTCAACCAGGTGATAAAGTGCTGTTGCTACTTCCCACATCGAGTCTAATTTGTATGCTAAGTGGCAAGGGCCATATGAGGTGATACGGGGAATTGGTAATGTGAATTATGAAATTAGACAATCCGATCGCCGAAATAAGACAGAAATTTATTACCGAATGAAACCAAAAAAAAAGGTATTTTCTCATAGCCCATGCATTAAAGAGATAACACGGACATAACAAAGGAGATAGCTGCTTCCGCATCCAGTGCTCAAAGAACATCACGGACATATGCAGAGCTTTTTGAGATGGTATAGTAATAATGACTCAGATTACATTATTGAGGAGTGTGGTGATAAAACGAGTGATCAGGAAAGGATTTATCAATATGCATATCTATAAAGAGGTATGTGAAAAATACAGCGAACAAGGGGTGGGGCTTGGCTGCAGATACAGTAGTGAGTGTTTTTTTGTGATTCATTGCCTTTTGAAGCTGTTTTACTCTGAAAAAAAATTTTTAAACAGCGCATGTAAAATAAACAGCATGTGTGAAAATAAATTGGACCTGACGTGTCTGACTAGTGCTGAATAAACTGACCGCTAAGGGTTAATCATGTTTTTTCTGACTTGTCCGGCAGAACTAATGTTATTCACATGGTATTATTACTCCATCAGGTGTCAGGGTCTGAGAGAGAGACCGTACCGGATCCTGGAGAGTCGCAGGGGTCCCGTCAGCAGGGAGGTAGAATGTTCGGGCTTTGAGTCATTGAACCTTCCTGGAGCGAGTGGTGCAGTCCGATCATGAAGATGGCAATAAGGACAGATCCACTCAGTTCTGTCTGGATTTCTGTAAGGTTAATGCCATCTCCAAGTTTAATGCTTATCCGATGCCCTCCTCAACCAACTGGGTAAGGCGTGGTTAATCTCGACCCTGGATTTGACGAAGGGATACTGGCAGATTCCACTCATTCAGAGCTCAAGAGAGAAAACTGCTTTCTCTACCCCAGATGGCTTGTTCCATTTCTGGACCATACCCTTCGGGTTGCATGGAGCTCCCACCACCTTTCAGAGACTGATGGACCAGTTCTTAACTCCCCATCATCAGTACTCAGCCGCATACATTGATGATGTGGTAATTTTTAGCGCCACCTGGAAGGACCATATTATTGGGCTTGCAACCATCCTACAGTCTCTAAGGGAGGCAGGGTTAACATCCAATCTGGGCAAGTGTGCCTTTGACAAACAAGAGACCCAATATCTTGGCTACATTATGGGTAATGGTCGGGTAAAGCCGATCACCTCCAAAGTTCAGTCGCCGGTGGAGACGGCGATCCCAAGGACCAAGTCACAGGTGAGATCACTACTGGGGCTAGCTGGCTATTATCGCCGTTTTATTCCTGAGTATGTCACCATAATCAATCCCCTAGTAGATCTCACCCGAGTGACTTTGTCAAGCTCCCACTAGGGACATTAACTACTCCGTCATTGAGAAGGAATATTTAGCCATCAAATGGGCTACTCACGCTCTTCTCTATTACTTGTTGTGGTGTTCTTTCTCTCTTGTCACTGATCATGCTCCTTTAAGATGGTTATACACGATTAAGGAAAATAATGAAAGAATAACTCGGTGGCATCTGGCGCTGCAACCCTTCCATTACACTGTGAAACATCATGTAGGTAAGGAGCATCAAAATGCAGATTTGTTTTTCAAGTGAGGGGAACCCATTGGGGAATGCAGAGTTGGCCAAGTGTTCCTTCGGCATCACTCTGAGAGGTGAGATATGTGATAAAGAGAGAAAGGATCAATGTTGTAAATCCTTCCTGATCAGAAAGGGTGCTGTGTAAGGATGGTGGTAAGCTGCCTCCTAGATGGACAACCTTGACAGTAGGTGGAAACCGGAAGGTTACTATATTAGGGGGAGTGCATAGTTGCACGTACCCGGAACGATTCCATTGCAATCAGAAGTCACACCAGAGCACTTCTATGCAAAGCACAGTGTTTACTTGTACCATGGTCCCTGGATCTGAGCACGCACCATTTCGTGCATGGAGGACATGGGACAGATCAAGTCCATCGGACTGTTATTATTATTATTATTATTATTATTATTATTATTATTATTATTATTATTATTATTTTTGGGTTGGCAAGCCTGCTGTGTACCGTCCAATACCATTGCTGGTAGAGGGGCGGGCTCATTTCTTTTATGATATAATAAACATAGATTATTTTGGGAAGACGTACTGTTTGGACAGTCACTTTGTTCCACCACACTACTTGTACCTGACGACACCCTCCTGAGGAGGAAACCTCTCGGAGCCCATGACTGACACTGACACTGGACTGGAGAGTAGAGAAAGCAGGAAGGAGAACAACAGGGAACTGATATAAGGACTGAGGATCTTTCAGCCAATCAGAGCAAACACTTCACCTATTAAATGCCGCCACACATCAAAAGGATGAATCCTTTCCCATCTTTTCAATAACAATGACAATGGACTAATAAAGGTATAAGAGATATCAACTTGTGCAGTTTGGACGAGAGAATCCTGGCAACTGAAACTGTGCAGAATGATGTCTTTATAATAAGCGACATCCAACACAAAAAGCATTTTTTTTTTTATTTAGTATTGTGCGGTATCTTCAATGCATGTGATCAATACACAGAATAAGATGTACTGGAGTTACTGCACTGCGGGACTCCTGTCCAGGTGCCCAGTGAGCTCAAACAGACCTCCAGGAGTGGCCTTTGTCCTCCAGAAGCCTGTAGTTCACTGGCATCTGCTGTCGAGTTTCTGGGTGTAAGGAGGTAATTGGAAACTCGTGAGTGCTTAAAGGGTACATAAGGACCTTTTTATTTTATTGTGTTACATGTTCCTGTGTGTTGCTACAACTGTTTACATAAGGTGTGTGTTTGTTTTTTATATAAATATTTTTTACGTTTTGACCACTTTTTAAAACTTTTAAATTGCATTCCCTGCTTCAAGATGGCTTTACTGGTAAATCCATCTTTAAGATAGCTTCAATATTATCTTTTGTTTGGTTTTAGTTTTTTGTTAATTAACTGGCTTCATATATATATATATATATATATATATATATATATATATATATATATATATATATATATATATATTATATAATCTATGTTTCTCTTTTCTAAATCAGGTTGAATTATAGACAAGAGTAAATATTTTGAGAATCTGGTCTGATTGTACTCATTAGGGTTTTGAGGATAGAGTGCAAATAAAAGGGACTCCATTAAATGGCTTTTTGAGGCTTCAGTATGCGCAAGCTGCTAACAGCAGTATGTTTGTATATGAAATTCAGTTGCATTTACAATATATTTAAAATAACCTACGGAAAGATTTTAGTAGGGTGAAACTGTGATTTAAAAAGATAGGTTATGTTTGTATTAGTTAACAATCTAGGATACTAACCTTAAAGCATTATTTTGGAGTGGTCATAACAGCAGCATTTCTGCAGTTGATAATCAGTGAAGCTATAATTGCTAGCTAATGAGAATCACCTGAACTCGCGATGACTGCAGTGAGATGCTGGAGGATGTGAACACTGAACGAGAGCTAATTCACACCCCGAGTAGATGCCAGTATAGCCAGTATAGTATAGCACTGGAAGGTAAGCCAGACAAGTGCAAAGCAAACAGATCAGCTTCTAAAGAGTACAGGCTTGGATAAGGTGTTTGCAAGGCCTTAGGGGAAAGAACTGACACACTTCTGAGTCTGAAAATCATTCAAGGGTACCCAGTAAACATTAATCATGCATGCAGTACAAGCAGTGAAGAGAATCCTTTCAGTCACGCATGAAGAGCACTCATACAACAGGCTGTAGGAACACAGGCAATATCTCAACCACAGAGAAGATCAAGACAGATCTGAGAGTGGGAATTCCATCCAATACCCTATTAGGGATGAGCATAGCAACTAAGGCTTGGAGTGTATGTGCATTAACCCTTTACTGTCAGGTGAGTTTCTTTACACACCAGTACTAGACCCCTGGCTTCAAGTCAATGGAAGGATGAGAAATTATTTGATAGCTCTATGACAGGATATAAGAGCAGGTCACAAATCACTGCATTATTTTTTGATGTGATTGTATCAATTATATCAATGTCTCATTATAGGGATCACACGAGTCACAAGATCACACGAGTTTAACTTCTGCAGCACGTGGTACAGGGTGGCTTTGCAAAGGCAAAGGGCAGTGGCATTAACAGTGCTTGAACACCTATTCTGTTACCATTTCAAGAAAACATGTTACCACTGCAGGGGTTCATTTGTAAACAAAAAGGTAGCCGATCTTATACATCTAATGTCCTGACACTGAAAAAAAAAACTAGTACTATATATTTTGTTACAATACACTTTTGTTGTTCAGTTCATGGAACAGGAAGGTGTTTTTTTGATTGCACTTAAATAACAAGGGAACCAGTCTACTTGGAGAAAAGATCCTCAAGCAGGTTCAGAAGCATTTAAACTAGAAAGGAAGGGGGGAGAAATCAACATAAAAACAGAAGGGAGACCGCATCAAAACAAGAACAACAACTCAGGTAAGACAACCATTAAATGTATTTATCTAAATGCTAGAAGTATCAGAAACAAAATTCTAGAACTTGAAGCTACTGCACTAACAGGTAACTATGATGTGATAGGTGTTACAGAAACGTGGTTGTCTGAGAGTGATGGGGATGAATATAATATTTGTGGGTATACACTGTATAGGAAAGACAGGCAGGACAGAAGAGGAGGAGGGGTAGCGCTATACATAAGAAACAGTCTTGAAGCCCAGGTGTTAAACCTGGACAAAGAAAATGAAACTGAATCAATATGGGTCAGAATAATGGCCAAAAATTCAAAGGGCATAATAATAGGAGCATGCTATAGACCGCCAGATTCAGACAGTGAGCAAAATAATCTGTTATACAATGACATTAGAAATGCATGTAGCAAAGGAGAAGCCATACTAATGGGGGATTTCAACTTCCCCCAAATAAAATGGGAAAACCCGGTGGGTAGCACGAAGGATGAAATAGAAATGGTGGAAATGACAAATGACTGCTTCCTAACACAATTTGTCAAGGCACCGACTAGAGGGGAGGCATGCCTTGATTTAGTCTTTTCAAATAACGAAGATAGAATAACTAAAACAGAGGTCAGAGAACCACTGGCAAACTCAGACCACAACATGGTCTCATTTGAAGTGTTTTTTAAAACCCCAAAAGTAAAGACTAAAGCTAAGGTTTACAATTTTAGAAAAGCAAACTATGAAGGTATGAAACAGAGACTAACAGCAGTAGATTGGAGTAAAATAGAGAAAACACCCACAGAAGAAGGATGGTTGTTCTTCAGAAATGTAGTACTAGATGCGCAAAACAATTACATCCCTAAAGTAGACAAATCTAAATGTAAAACTAAATTGCCAAAATGGTTTAATAGATCAATTAAAAAAAATATTCAGCGAAAAAAGGCACTTTACAGAGCATTAAAAAAGGACCAAAAAGAAAGTACGCAGAAAGAGTACACAGAACTGCAAACGCAAGTCAAAAAGGAAGTTAGAAAGGCCAAGAGAGAAATAGAAATGAACATTGCTAAGGGAGCTAAAACCAATTCCAAAATGTTTTTCCAATATTACAACAGCAAGAGAACGTTCAAAGAGGAGATTAAATGTTTAAGAGATACAAATGGCAAAATTGTAGATGAAGAAAAAAAATTAGCAAATATATTAAATGATTACTTTTTACAAGTTTTTACAAAGGAAGATACTGACAACATCCCCCACATGTCATCCAGTTCCTATCCAGTTTTAAATAACTTTAGCATAACTGAGGCAGAAGTGTTAAAGGGACTAGGAGCTCTTAAAATAAACAAATCCCCTGGGCCGGATGAGATCCTCCCAGTAGTACTCAAAGAAATGAAAGAAGTAATTTACAAACCGCTACCCAAGATCATGCAGCAGTCTCTTGACACAGGAGTGGTACCAACAGACTGGAAAATTGCAAACGTAATACCGATCCACAAAAAGGGAAACAAAACTGAACCAGGAGACCAGTAAGCCTGACTTCTATTATATGCAAACTTATGGAAACTATAGTAAGATCCAAAATGGAAAATTACCTATATGGTAACAGGGTCCTGGGAGACAGTCAACATGGTTTTAGGAAAGGGAGATCGTGTCTAACTAACTTGCTTGATTTTTTTGAGGATGCAACATCGATAATGGATAATTGCAAAGCATATGACATGGTTTATTTAGATTTCCAGAAAGCTTTTGACAAAGTCCCGCACAAAAGATTCATTCTCAAACTGAACGCAGTTGGGATTCAAGGAAATGCATGTACATGGATTAGGGAGTGGTTAACATGTAAAAAACAGAAAGTAGAAAAGTGTTGAATTTAAATCAAGGGAAGTAATGTTAAAACTGTACAATGCACTAGTAAGACCTCATCTTGAATAATGTGTGCAGTTCTGGTCACCTCGCTATAAAAAAGATATTGCTGCTCTAGAAAGAGTGCAAAGAAGATTGACCAGAATTATTCCGGGCTTAAAAGGCATGTCATATGCAGACAGGCTAAAAGAATTGAATCTGTTCAGTCTTGAACAAAGAAGACTACGTGGCGACCTAATTCAAGCATTCAAAATTCTAAAAGGTATTGACAGTGTCGACGCAAGGGACTTTTTCAGCCTGAAAAAAGAAACAAGGACCAGGGGTCACAAATGGAGATTAGACAAAGGGGCATTCAGAACAGGAAATAGGAGGCACTTTTTTACACAGAGAATTGTGAGGGTCTGGAATCAACTCCCCAGTAATGTTATTGAAGCTGACACCCTGGGATCCTTCAAGAAGCTGCTTGATGAGATTTTGGGATCAGTAAGCTACTAACAGCCAAACGAGCAAGATGGGCCAAATGGGCTCCTCTCGTTTGTAAACTTTCTTATGTTTAAAGGGTTCTTTTTGCTAAAAAAAAAAAAAAAAAAAAAAAAGTTTCATATAGTCCATAGTAGAGTTAGACCTGTTTCCATTGAAACTGTAAATGTAAGGGTAAGCACTGTGTGAAAAAATGGGTATAGGCCATATTTTGTCTAAAAATGAATATATCCTCAACAAACTTTAAGTACTTACTTTTTACATTAAAGTAATTAAAGTATTCACATGTGCATAGCCGTTACCATGGAATCCGCCACCAACCTATCAAAGGGGGGGGTGGGGGGACAAAAAGGTACCAGATCTGGGATCCTGTGCATTTCGGCACAAATGAACCCCTATACCAGGGTTAATGGACTGGAGAATGTATTTAGATGCTCTCTCTATCCTCACACATGAGAAATCGACACCGTGTTCAGTGGTATATTATGCTGGAGAGTGCCCAGGTTGGGATATCATTCTTCTGGGAGCTGCAGACTGTGCAGGACTTTGCAGGAAGGTTGCTCTAGATCTGGGGTCTCCAACCCTGGTCCTGGAGAGCTACAGTGGCTGCTGGTTTTCATTTCAACCAATCTCCTAATTAGTTCCAGATCTTTAGCCAATGATGATGTAGACACCTATAAAACCTGCTGGATAGGGGCTCTCCAGGACCAGGGTTGGAGACCCCTGCTCTAGATATTGTCCCTGGTTCTGAATTGCAAGCCATTAAGGGTTGGCTCTATTTTTTATCTTGTTCATTTGTATTTTGTGTGCTTTATTCTTTATTGTTAATTCATTTATTTTCATCTAGTATTAAAAATAGCCTGACCTAACCTTATTAATCAGATTCTGGGGAAATCAATAAAAAAAAGTGTTTGTTTGGTTCTTTTTGGATTTCTAATACTGTGTGTGTATGTTTATTCAAGTTATATTATGTTTGGTTTGTTTATATTACTTAGTCTGGTCATTTTATATAAAAATCTACTGTAATTATTATTCATATGTCTTGATAGCTTGTATTGAAATCTGTCCAGAGACAAATGATGTGGGCAGCTCAAGCTTTATTTAAAATGTTTTCAGTAGAGTAAAAATACTCAATCTGGATTCTGGATTCTGTCTCACACACAGAATCTGCATTTTCATTGGAGCGCTGTGCAACTCTGACAAGCACACACAGAATCTGCATTTTTATTGGAATGTTGTGTGACTCAGATGAGCACACACAGAATCTGCATTTTTATTGGAGTACTGTGTGACTCGGACGAGCACAGATAGAATCTGCATTTTAATTTTCATCCCTCACCAAAGTACCTTCTAAGATCCTCAGGAGCCTGGTAACAGAAATAAAAACACATTGGTACCAAAGTTGTACATACAGTTACCAGACAGAGCAAAGAAGAATACACTGGGTTTAATACCAATACCAAGATGCTTTTAAACAGTCTTAAGGTGAGAGACAGCTCTGAACAGAGGTGCTGAAAACCATTGAACCAAACTGTAACCCCTGTATATCATGCAAGCTATGCATTCAGTCACTGTAATGTTAAAACATGTTTATAAAACAAAGCAACATCAACACTATATTTCTCTTGAAGCAAAACATGTTTTAACCACAGCCCTTGCTACAGTGTTTACAACATGCTTACCATAAAACAGGCAGAGCAAACAAATGGAAAAGTAGGTACGTTGCTAGGATCCACTTAAAAACTGCAATTGAGAAATGTCCTGTTTACTTGTAAAAACAGGTTGAAACGGTTTTTCCAGTAGTCGTTGTTGACAAGGACAGTCAGAAGCTCCAGTGGTTGACTTGCGCTCCAGCTCTAGCATGTTCAGAACGTCACTGTGTACATGTGTTTTTAGTATTGCTCCACAAAGCAGTACCGATTTAGTACTATTTGTGACAAGCTGATTTTAATTTGCTGCTGAAGAATTTACCAAAAAAACTGACATTCCTTATTAGGACATTTTCAATAGCCATTTTACTGCATATGGTCTACTATGGTTTGTGTTCAAAAGCAATGTAAAAAGGCGCAGTGCACTGCACAAACAGCTCATGAAATTCACTGAACTAGCAGGATTTATGATTGCACAAACAGGTGCACAGCAGCCCTGAACTTCAAGCCAGGACCGCACCCCCACTCCCCGTAGCCCTGGTGCTGCATGTCTCAGAGTGAAGGCTATTATTATCTCTATATTCACTGTATGAAAATGCCCATACTTACATTTGCTTTTTGGAATGCTGAATATGCATTGCAAGCTGTAGAAATCAAGTCTTCAGCTTCCAGTTCATTGATTTTGTTACAGGCCTAGAAACAAACACAAAGGGGGTCACTCTATAGTCAAAGACAAACAAATACGGTATTTAATAAAGCTACACAAAAAATATTTGTTGCTAAATATTGTTAAATATGCATCAGTTTATGGTCACTCTTGGTATAAAAATTATTGGGGAATCAAGGCTAACCATTCTAACAATTTGTGCTTTACCCATGTAACAAAACCCATTTAAATTGAGACTCTTGAAACCCCAGGAGTCAAACATTGACAACAACACTTCTTATTGAAGTGTTCAACAAAATCAGAAAGGATAGAGTCAAACCACACGCTTTTATTAAAGTGTACAACAAAATCACAAAAGGCTGAGTAAACCAGACCCCAGGTTACCAGGAAAGTCAGTTTTCTAATGTGTCCTCATGAGGATTAAGCGTGCTGGGTACCTGGGTGATGATGGAGCTCTCGTCCTGTGGCAGGGAGAGGATGTGCTTCCTCCTGTTCTGCAGAATGGCCAGTGCGATGAATACATGGAAGCGTGGGCATGGCTTCCTGGTCATCAGCACCTTCTCAGGAGACAGGCAGTCACACAAGGGACAGCATTTATTAAGAGCATTTCAAAGCATTTTAATTCAAAGTGTGTAAACTACTGAATATTGTTCTACATTAATGGAATGACCTACCAAAGAAATGTAAGATCTCAGACAGTGTACGACTGTAGTCAGACTTTGTGATGAGGGAATGCACATTTAGAATAATGAGAGTCTTTTTCACTTTTTGATTGTGCTCTTTGACCAAGGTGATGAATAATAATCAGTGCTTTACCTCCCAAAGTCGCAGGACTTCAGTGTTGTTCTTCATCTGCCGGATGAACAACAGAACGAACCAGTTGTACAGGAAGAATAAGTCACCTTTACAGTTTGCATCTGAAAACAGGGAAAAGAGATTCACTAACATCACAAATCAATAATAATAATAATAATAATAATAATAATAATAATAATAATAATAATAATAATAATAATCAGACATGAAGTGCCTATTGCGTGCTTGATTCTAACATTTAAAAGTAAATTATTACCAATAAAAGTGTTATTTGAACCCTTGCTGAAAGGGTAACTTACACAGAAAAGTATGAAATTTGGGATCCAAGAACATGATTAGCTTCTCCAATAACTTAATGCTCTTCATAACTCCTACGTCAATGATGGACGTGTAATCCTGAAAGGGAGAGGCAGAGGGTGACAATTATGCGTAACTATAATATTTCAGCCACAGTCATGATTAATTAGAAGACATAAATGAGAAGAAGGTGTCATGGTAGAAAGTCCTGACCCTCACTTTAACTTTTACACTTACAGTCTTCTGCAGCAAGGACCGCAGCGCCCAGAAGACATTGCATTCTGTCTTCATCACACTCTGCAGAACCATCCCCATCTCATGGAGGCCCTGCTGGTAACCTGACAAAGGCACAAGAGTGGTGGTGGTCAGTTTGTGAGTGTGGGGTTCACAGCTATCTGGAGTTTGAATGGATAGTCTCCGACTGCTTGCCTCACCTGCTACACGGTCATAGATATACGTGGCAATAAGAACTCTCTGGAGCTCAATCCTCTTCTTCTGACAAAGAGGCTTGCCAGGTCCCACAAAGGTGCGGATCACATCGGTGTCTATTAAACAAGGGGAAGTTAGAAAAGAGACACCCCCCAGCATTAACACCTACAAACAGACCCATCTTCCAAAACAACCCCTCCTCAGCATTAACATCTACCCACAGACCCATCTTCTAAAAGAGACCCCCCTCAGAATTAACACCTACACATAGGCCCATCTTCTAAAAGACACCCCCTCCCAGAATTAACACCTACACATAGACCCATCTTTTAAAAGAGACCCCCCCCCCAACATTAACACCTACACACAGACCCATATTCTAAAGGAGACTCCCCAGGTGCAGATCACATTGGTGTCTATTAAACAAGGGGAAGTTAGAAAAGAGACACCCCCCCCACCCCCCCCCCACCCACCCTTAACCCCTACACACAGACCCATCTTCTAAAATGACCCCCCCCCCCCCCCCCCCCCCCCTAGGGGGCGTAACATTGTAGATGTGTGTCTGGATAGAAGATTTTCCCCCCCCCAGTATAACTGACATCTACATACAGACCCATCTTCTTTGAGCCAGGTTGGTACTTACTGATGTTGTTCCTAGTTAAAACAACTTCTTTGTTTGTCATCACCTGTGGATTCTGGACCACGGTCTCATTCAGAGCTTTATAAAATTTCCTGGAAACACAAGAAATGACAAACAATTCAACTAGAAGTCTTTTTCTTTAACCAAAATAAAGACTTCAAGCTTGTCATTATTTATTTTTAAATTTTATTTTAGTATTTTAAGTAAGTTAAGCACCGCTGGGTGTATATTAGCTATGGATCACAATTTCAAAGATTCCGAGCACCTCTTCCAGTTAGAATATTCCTACATGCCTATTCCTTTCTAGTAATCTTCATTAGAGTAAAACCAATTGATACTATGGTATATCTCCTGATGTCAACCCCTCTAACAACATGGATACCAAACGATGATGTCACTGAACCTGTTTGCAATATGACCAGAACATCCTGATATTATGAATGCCTACTCCCTTTTTTACCCTATGGAGGCCCTCTGGCCAGACTCTTCGCTTCTGATGGCCTGACTATAAATAACTGAGAATTTATAAATAATAATAATAATAATAATAATAAGAAGAAGAAGAAGAAGAAGAAGAAGAAGAAGAAGAAGAAGAAGAAGAAGAAGAAGAAGAAGAATTCACGCATGCCCCTTCCCTCCCTCTTTACTCTCTTCTCATCCTGTACAAGCTCCTTGCCGCTTCCTCACTGTACCAGGGGTGAAAGTTCATCAGAAACTCCCAGCCTGCAGTCCTGACTGATGGATGGAGCCCCTAAATACAGAAACACAATGGCTTCACAACTCCAACACTCAATTGTATTGACCCACTTACTAACATTTCAACACAACATTCAAAATACAGTGAAAAGAGGTCCTCAGTAAATGTTTCAACACTGACCTTGGTGAAGATCTCATGCATGACAGTCCTTTGAGAATCCTGCAGCTCACCTTGCTCATTGAAGAAGCTGTTCCACTCACTAGGGCCTATAGGGGGCCACTTCTTCTGAGGGGGAGGCTGGTGCTGGAGCTACATAAAACAGTAATAGTCCTGCTATCACCCAAATTGACATGTATTTTTTGAACATACAACTGACATGGGATTGGAGAAAGAAGCGTGGAGTTGGAGTCTCCTGACAGGAGTAATGGTCAGGGCCCCTGGCATCACAGCAAAGACACACATGCTGTTGAACAGAATGTGATGCTTAGGAGGGAATCTGTAGCACCATGACGTCATAATGTAATCTGGAGATGTCAAAAAGCAGGAGCGCACAAAATCTGTCCTTAAAGTGTGCAGCCCTCCAAGGTATCATTAAATAATGAGCAGGTTAAGACTTGGAAGGAGGTTCCATTGGTTCAATAAGGCCATTTAATACAAAGGAGGAGCAAACACCAGGAGGGCCTCTGCACCTCAAGCACCAGAACTGTGTACCCCTGTCATAACGCCACGATCTTGCCACACAATGCAAATACTATCGGGATGACATTCCCTGGAATTCCCTGTTATATTCCCTAAATCTGTTGAGATATCTCTATACATATCTCTTTACATTCTCACCATGCTGAAATCTTCTGAGAACTGACACTGGCCAATAGGGGGTGCGTCAACACTGAAGTATTGAAAACACCATCTACCAAAGAACTGCATCAATTCAATTGAAAACTGAAGAAGAAAAGACTCAACTTCTGACTCTACAGAATCTACCTCCCAAGAGACTACTCTGGAACTCCACCCTTACCTGAGGAAGGTCTGGCACAGTCATCAGTGAACAAAGAAACATGTTCTGAAAAGTTAAAGGAAACACATCTTCACTCAAACTGGTCTGGGTTCAAACTGACCAGGCCAGTGCAAACAGGAGAGGCAGTCATGGCAGTCATTGTGAGGTCAGTGATGAGGTCAACAAACATCACACACACCTAATAAGGAATGTAACATTTAAAAAAATGTTAAGGATCATTATAAAAAGCTCCAGGTACCCAGCCAGTCAGGCCAGAGGGTATGAAAGTTAGAATAATGTTCTCAACTACAGAAAAGTTGGGACCAAGATGGCAAATACACCAAGTTATATCTTTTTAAGTCGATTATTGTCTGTCTTGTGACCGGTGATGTAGAAGAAAGACAGCTTCAAATACCTTTAGGGGATATGTCTTCTAATCGAGTAAGCTAAACTATGCAAATATCTTGGGAGACGTACTTCATATTTTAGTAGTAATAGTATTAGTATATGTGTTTATTTTCTTCACATTTGTAATGATTTTGAGCACGATTTTTGAGTGTGAATGTATTTATTGTTTTTGTGTTACCCGGAGGCTCTTCTTGGAACATCTGGTTGGCAGGGAGACCGGAGCGCATGACTGAGTTACTAAAATGGTTGCAGGTGAAAGCAATAGACTGTTGGATATAAGCCAGTCAGAATTCAAACTCAGGAAGAGAACTAACCAAACGAGTGGCATGATGGAGTAATACTGTGTGTGTGTTTGTCCAGGAGGGCAGACAAGACAAAACAAGAAGCAAGATCAAAAGAGTTGTTTTGCAAATTATTACCCACTGTCATACGTGAAGTGCGTTGCAGGTGGTGAATAACTCCCATGATGAATTAAGGCTTGAATGGGGGGAAGCGTGAACTATAGATCACATAATTAAATGATAAGTTAGATGCACTGTGTTTATCTTTCTGAGCACAATGATATTATGGTGAATTACAGCCAGCATTTAGTGAATATTAAAGAGACATACTGATTAGTAAGACTTAAACCACTTTCTGTTCTCTTTGCTTCTCTGTGGGGGTCTATTCCTGTGAGCGGTGCAGTGTACGCGTTGCTGGGAGGGTGTCACCACAGAAACAGCGCAGCTACTGAATTGGATCGTCCTACCTGTTTGACTCGATGGGGCTATGCGTGGTGGAGGAGAGAGATACATACTTACCATTGAGAGCTGCTCAGGCTGTGAGGCTAGGCTCAGTGGTGAAGTGGCACCCCCTGTTAGGGAAGTGAAAATTGGTAATTTCTAAATCTGGGAACACTGATGAGCTGGCCAGGAAAATAGTAAGATGAATATATTTTAACTTGTATTTTATGGATTGGTTTTTACTTGACTTTTATATATTGCATTCTGCATTTTATAGCCTGATTGTTTAATTGGTTTTGACGATTTGTATCGGATGTCCTTGCAGATTTGACTTTCGACCTGGTTCTTATTTGAGTATAATAAAACAAATTGATTTATACCTACCTTTGTGTCTTCCCTGGTTTAGTATGGTCTGGGTGCTGCTCCTGCTGTCAATATCATTAACCGGGGTGCTGAAATAAATAGTTAGCAAAATCTATAACAATTAAATAGAATTCCTTATTTCCTTTAAACGTAATGTGGCATAGTTGGTGTGACATAAATAGATCTAGGTCACAAGCCATGACACAAGAATCTCTTATAAAAGTCTCCCACAATAAAAGCAGAGCAGAGTGTAATAAAGCAGAGTGGAGGCATGGTAAAGTACAGGTAAGCATTGTAGAATAGCAAGGTATGGTAAAGCATATTAATAAACTTGGCAAACCAGGGTAAACTATAGTAAATGCATAGTATAACCAAGGGAAAAACAAGGTAAACATGCTGTTCAAAAATAGCAAGGTAAACTTTTAGAAGAGATATGTTGCACAGAGACTCATTATATTTGAGTATAAAATTAAAATAGGACTGCAACTGTAATTAATGATTCACCCTGTATGCCCTAATTGAATGCTTTCCACAACAGCCATGCAGAAAGCTCCTCTGATCTTACACAAGTATTAGCTTCTTGCATCTTCTAGCAGCGAGAAGCATCTTCTTGTTCCTTTAATGAACTCCAGCGATGACACACTGATAAGAGAGGCTGTAATTTGACATTTAAATGATTCAAAATGAAATGTCAAAGAAAGCAGGAAAGCCACAGGCTACACTAAAAAAAAAAAAATCCCTCCCTCCTTTCTGACCAAGCTCAAGACCTTTAGGAGTTTCTCAGCTCCCTGATTATTTCAGCCATGTTGCTTTAATGTGCTAAATGTATCTTTCCCACACAGAACTGGCCTCTTGAACCTGATTAACCACAATTCCATTTATTTTACTTATATCTGAGTTGCCAGTTGATTTACAGTCTGAGGTTCATTATTCATTGCTTGCTTCCCTTTTGTAAATGCTTACGACTCTTACAGTGGTATTGTCTGGGAGTGTTTTCCTCTGTCTTTCATAACAATTCACTTTCACTTTGCAGGAGATTATTCAAGGGATTTAAATGGGTTAAACCAAATGGGATTTTGTTTTTCTGTGCTGTTCTACCTTCGTTCTCGTAATTTCTGACGTCACAGAAACTATTTTTCTGTAACTTCCTATATATGTATATATAAGAAGCGAGTCAATCTGGGTCCATTTCTGTCTGCAATATTATAAGAACATAAGAACATAACAACATAAGAAAGTTTACAAACGAGAGGAGGCCATTGGGCCCATCTTGCTCGTTTGGTTGTTAGTAGCTTATTGATCCCAAAATCTCATCAAGCAGCTTCTTGAAGGATCCCAGGGTGTCAGCTTCAACAACATTACTGGGGAGTTGATTCCAGACCCTCACAATTCTCTATGTAAAAAAGTGCCTCCTATTTTCTGTTCTGAATGCCCCTTTGTCTAATCTCCATTTGTGACCCCTGGTCCTTGTTTCTTTTTTCAGGCTGAAAAAGTCCCTTGGGTCGACACTGTCAATACTTTTTAGAATGTTGAATGCTTGAATTAGGTCGCCACGTAGTCTTCTTTGTTCAAGACTGAACAGATTAAATTCTTTTAGCCTGTCTGCACATGACATGCCTTTTAAGCCCGGGATAATTCTGGTCACTCTTCTTTGCACTCTTTCTAGAGCAGCAATATCTTTTTTATAGATAGGTGACTAGAACTGCACACAATATTCAAGATGAGGTCTTACTAGTGTATTGTACAGTTTTAACATTACTTCCCTTGATTTAAATTCAACACTTTTCACAATGTATCCGAGCATCTTGTTAGCCTTTTTTATAGCTTCCCCACATTGTCTAGATGAAGACATTTCTGAGTCAACAAAAACTCCTAGGTCTTTTTCATAGATTCCTTCTCCAATTTCAGTATCTCCCATATGATATTTATAATGTACATTTTTATTTCCTGCGTGCAGTACCTTACACTTTTCTCTATTAAATGTCATTTGCCATGTGTCTGCCCAGTTCTGAATCTTGTCTAGATCATTCTGAATGACCTTTGCTGCTGCAACAGTGTTTGCCACTCCTCCTACTTTTGTGTCGTCTGCAAATTTAACAAGTTTGCTTACTATACCAGAATCTAAATCATTAATGTAGATTAGGAATAGCAGAGGACCTAATACTGATCCCTGTGGTACACCGTTGGTTACCACACTCCATTCTGAGGTTTTTCCTCTAATAAGTACTTTCTGTTTTCTACATGTTAACCACTCCCTAATCCATGTACATGCGTTTCTTTGAATCCCAACTGCGTTCAGTTTGAGAATTAATCTTTTGTGCGGGACTTTGTCAAAAGCTTTCTGGAAATCTAAATAAACCATGTCACATGCTTTGCAATTATCCATTATCGATGTTGCATCCTCAAAAAAATCAAGCAAGTTAGTTAGACACGATCTCCCTTTCCTAAAACCATGTTGACTGTCTCCCAGGACCCTGTTACCATATAGGTAATTTTCCATCTTGGATCTTATTATAGTTTCCATAAGTTTGCATATAATAGAAGTCAGGCTTACTGGACTGTAGTTACCTGGTTCAGTTTTGTTTCCCTTTTTGTGGATCGGTATTACATTTGCAATTTTCCAGTCTGTTGGTACCACTCCTGTGTCAAGAGACTGCTGCATGATCTTGGTTAGCGGTTTGTAAATTATTTCTTTCATTTCTTTGAGTACTACTGAGAGGATCTCATCCAGCCCAGGGGATTTGTTTATTTTAAGAGGAACTGGATGACATGTGGGGCATATTGTTATGAAACAGGTCATACTTGCAAAAGAAATGACTTGTATAATAATCAACGTTTTAATTTTCTTTCATCATGCAATCCTAATTTTTATTAAGAGGAATGCAAAAAAAAAAAAAAAAAAAAAAGTTAATTTTTTATTATTATTATTAAAGTGTTTAGTCAAGTTAAAAACTCATTACTTTATGAAAATGTGCCTATGTCCACTTTGTTTATTGCAAAGACACAACAATGCCAGCGATTATTTTTTTTTAAAAAGTGTTGTCTATTTTGTTTTTACTTGAAATACAAACAAGATTTAACTACTTTATTGCTTTCTTTGTTTTTAATTAATTCACAAGGGTGAAGTAAGGCCTTTCTTTCTTCTGAGATTTTTTTCAACTTTAATACAATGTTACATATAATGGCTTTGATAATGTTTTTAAAACAAATATTCGTACGAATATCTAAATTTTGAAAGAATAGCCGAACATGAAAATTCCATGTTTGTCCCAGCAGTAAAAAAGAATTGCAAACTATAAATAGATACGGATCAATAGTTTTTTTTAGCACTCAGCAAAAGATAAAGACAAAGGGCCCGATATTCGAAAGGGGTATGCGTGTCGCAAATGGCCGTTGTGCCAAAATTGTGCCAAGTTGCCATATTCGAAATGTCCATTCTGAACTGTGCAGAAATAAAATGTATGAATCGCGCAAAATGGGGGGAGTGGCCGACAACATGCGTGATCCTGGTATATTCGAAGGTATGTGCCAAGCACAAAACCAGGTTTGTGATGCGCAGAATAAGGATTGTAAAAGGACTGCGTTAACTCCACGCACACTACCATTCCAGCACTGACTACAAACAGGCAACAATGGGAAATGTGGGTAGCATGCAGCATGTTCGTCGACATGTGGATGTGAATGATGCAAGGCACACCCAGCAACAGCAACCCTGACATAGGTGAAGATATGCTGAAAGGGTGTACCGGCCTCGGCACACATATGAGGAGCTCAGCAATGAGTAAATCAAGTACAGCTATCGTCTCGACTCATCTATGCCACATGCTGCATGATGACCTGGCCAGAACAAACCTGCACAGTCATGCCTTGTCTGAGCAATTGGTAGTGTCTGTCTGTATGTGTATCCTGGCTACCGGGACCTTCCAGAAGCTAGCAGGTGATACTGTTGGGATCATTCAGTCAGCCGTGTCCGCCACTTCGACCGGTTCATAACCACATTGCTGCAGTGTGCTGAGGAACATATTAAATTCCCCAGTACTAGAGCAAACAGTGAGGAGATAATGAAGGGTTTTTATGAGGTCGCACACCTGCCGCACGTTAGGTGCAATTGACTGCACCCCTATTGCTATCCAGGTACCTGTTTCAGTTGTCCTGTTCTATCAGGATTCCAGTTGTATTCTGAATAGTGGAAAATTTGAATAGCTATTCCATGCCATGTAAACAGGGTATTCCAAATTAATCCATCCGTATTCTGGATACCAGTATTTCGAAAACATGATACCGAATACCCACTTAGTATTAGGATACTTTCGGAATACAGAAAACCAGAAAAAAACATTCAAAAAACTTTTTTTTTTCTAGACACACAAGTCGTCATTGTATTATCTATTATATATAAGATGACGGCTTGTGTGCCCAACAAAGCCTTTGCAAAAGCTGTGCACAAATATATTAGTGCTTGTATGACCCCAAACTGGTTGCCGACTATGTTTATTAGTAGATCAACAGTCAATACCAGAGATTATAATATATATTGAGATTAAAACCTATTTTACAAGTGAGACCTAGCCAAGCAGGTAGCAGCAAGTCAGCAAAGGAGCCTTTACCAGCCTCAGTATGCAAATTTGGGATTTGAAAATGCAAAAAAGAATGAGATCTGAGTCTACTGTTACTATGGGAAGCTATAAGGTATTCATTTAAATAAGTATATTCATATAATTTAAATTGAATAGCCTTATATACCAGAATATACCAGTGCTTCAACCTACGTAAAGCCAAAGAAGTCCAGCCTACCAAATCATATAATATACAATGATGAGTATTAAATCTTGTATTTGTATTGTACCTCTATGCTGCATGACATAGCGAGTCCAGTTTACCTAAAGTTGATGGTGATATACTGCATACTATATACTGCATCACCATAGTCAATTTGCGGCAAAAACATACAAGCAATAAGCCTCTTTTTTTTTGTTTCCGTAACATATATAACATGTTCATATCATAGTGACGTTTATAGCGTATTCCCATGCACAACAGACAAGTGTGGAAACATGCACTCACCTCTGACCAGCACACTGCCTTCCTTTTATTCCTTTAGCATATGGTAATGCATCGGTCAACAGAAAAATGTGATGCAAATGTATTCTATGTGGACATTCAATATGCACATAGAGCAATCAAATTTGTCTGAATATACTAATATCTGTGCATTAATTGCGATGCACTAGTTCCAATAACGGCGTACCGCTAGTTCCAATAACTGCGCACCGCTGGCTCAAATAGTATCAGAGTAACAGTCCACTATGGAGTTGGGTACAATAGTACAGAACGCCAAACCCCCCCCCCCCCCCCCCCCCCCCCCCCCCCCCCCAATTTGGATGGGCGGATCAGTTATGTGCTTTATCACTGTATTGATATGATGGACAGCGGCAGTGTGTTTACATATACAGTTATATGTGTTCTTCACTGCTCCGCAGGCATATCGGCATCCAACGTGTGCCATCAAAGGGTGGAAATGAAGATTGAGAGAAGGATGAAGAGGGGAGTGGGGGTCTGCCTGTTATCTTTGCTGTGTGTTGCCATACATCTGTAAATTAATTGTATAAATACATCATACACCTATCTTGTGGAACATTGCTTTATTTGGCTATTCCATAGGTTGCTGTGCATTACAGGTGAGGGGTGGGCAGCTGCAGTTAACGTTTTCCTAAAATCAGACCAGTGATACGATCAACCAATCAAAGACGTGTATTTTCTCTGCAGCAGTCCAATCATAAGTTAGCTGAGGCAGGACAAACAGTTGTGTTAACTGTAATTTCTGGCCGCCTTTATGCAGCTGACCAGTCTGATGAATGTAGGTGTTGCTAATTGTACAGAGACTGTTCATTTATTGAGAAATCATAGTAGGCTACAATTAACATTTTAGGAGCATATTTAGAATTAATTATTATTCTTACAAAAAAAATGGCATAACAAAAAAAATCCATTCCGGCAACACTCAAAACCTTACAAACGGCTTAATCATGATGTTCAAATGGGTGAGTAGAATGAATAACAACGCATTTCTATGTATTGTGTATATAGAAATGCTTGATTGATGTTTACTTTGCAGGTGAATGAACTCGTTACATTTACAGATGGGAGAGTGTGCTACCACAGTAGACTTTGTCATGGCACGACTTATATATTGATATAAGTTTGATTATATAGTATTTTCTTGTGATACAATACTGTCTGTATTCAATAAACAGTGGCATGTAACACAATTTTTGTTCCTGGGTAGTAAGTGTTATTTCTTAATTGCTTATCCCTCAAAAGTATATAAAATGGCTATTATTCCCCACAAACTTTGCTTTTGTGACCAGGACAGTGATATTTCAAAATATCACTATTTCCAATGGGAAAATGGGCAAATGTGTATTTTTTTGTTCACATAAAGTCAGAAAAAAACAAAAAACTCGGAAAACTACTCACTTCTAAATCTTTTGTAGTCATTTTTGTATTACTTTAGTATAAATACATGTTAATTTGGATTCATATGTTATTTTTTTCTGACTTTATGTGAACAAAAAGACACACATTTGCCCGTTTTCCCATTGGAAATAGTGATATTTTGAAATATCACTGTCCTGGTCACAAAAACAAAGTTTGGGGGGAATAATAGCCATTTTCTATACTTTTGTGGCATAAGCAATTAGAAAATAACACTTACTACCCAGGAACAAAAAAAAAATTTAAAAAAAATTGTTACACGGTGTTATCAGTACATTAATACATGACATATTACATGAAAACTCTGTGCCTAGCTATGGAGCCAGTTGTGTATTTGAATGGTCCGTATGCATGTGAGCACGATATATTGTGTGGTCTCGTCTGCTGTCATATTGGTACATACTGTGGGAACACCAATGATAGCAGCTTGTCGCATTACTAAGGGTGACTGTCCATCATTCTGCATTCTCGCTTGGCTGTTGTGTGATATTGATAGTGAATGCGCAGACGGTTTTGCGAGGCACAAACAGATTTGTGAATTGCTCAAAAAACTGCTATATTTCAATGTCTCATAACTGCTTTGTGCTGTTTTGGAATATCTCTCATTTTGTGCCAAAGCACTATTTATTTGTGAGGCACAAATATAGCGAGGGGATTGTGTGAAGATCGAACATCGGGCCCAAGGAGTATTAATGACTGCTACTGCTGCTTCCTAATACCTGGGACCTTTGTTTGAACCAGCGATTCAATATCTGGCTCAAACAACTGGGCTAAGACTATCTTGAGTATCGAGTTAAGTTGAGAATAACATTTGGTTAATGTTCATGACCTAGAAAGCTTGCTGCTTCTCAGAACACACTATTTCAGCAGCTTTTAGCAGCATTTCTTCAAAAAGGAACTCTCTGGAGACATGTTTGCACACGTGTTCTAAGAGGTGACGGTGAGTAAAATAATCAATATGTGCTATTTAGCGGAATGTAAATATGCTACGTATGATAATTTTTGTTAAATACAATAACTTTGAGGTTTTGGGTTCATCTTTGTATTTTTATAACTGTTATTCGGCCCACGCCAACGCCAGGTATTGGATCAGGCCCGCCTAATGAAACAGGTTTGACACCCCTGATCTAGACATAACCAAATTGAAATGTTAAGATCCTGTGATGACTATATTGTGATCTCAACATAAATGCTATTTTCCCCCCCGTGTCCTCAATGAGTCACTATAGGCACATACTGTAGATTTGGTAACGCAATAATAATGAAATAGTGACTGCCCAGAAGTGGTTATCGTTTAACCCACATTGAACCAGCACAGTTTCCGTCTATCCTAGTAAAAAAGCAATACGAGGGCCTTTATTGCTCAAACTGACAAATTATAATTTGTCGATTTAAGGGTGTTTTCATTAGGTTTTAATGGCTATATGGTCAAACCTTCTTAATATAACCATAAAAAGAGAATGGGCAGAAATGGTCAGCAGAGTTGACATTGTCAGGAGTTCACTAATAACCTGGCAAAATAAGCATTTCTGGCTGCCAATAATACAAAAAAACCTCATATATGAAAAAATGTGTGATGACCTCCAGTCCTTCTGTAGTCAATGAAACATTGTATCAAAGGTTACCACACTGTGGCACACTATGTCAAAGCTGTGATCAGAGCCAACAGTGGTCAAAACCGATATTAGGTACATGTCCAAAAATAGAGGCCATAGTTCTGGAGCTTTAGTTCTGGACCATTTCAGCCTTTATGTAAGCAGGATACATACCAAGAACTTATCATTTTGCAATAAAAAGCCTAATAGCAACTGTTACTTTAATTTCAAAATAATTTAAGGTATTTTGAGAATGTCCTCATTTACCAGAGTTGCTGAAATGACTTCTTGTCACAAGAGCCCATTAATATGATCAACTGTCATCAATAAAGATTAACTTTACGGGACCAGCATCCATATTCCGAACACTGGCAAAGCTTTTTATTACAAATTCCTTAAGATTTATGTACTTAATTGTATAATTTATGTTGTCTTGTTGATCCTATTATTTCATGAAGGACTTTTCTCAAGCCAGCAATTAATATTCACGTCCTTTGGATGAGATGTAAAACCAAGGTCCTGTTGTAAGTGACTCTGCAGCAGCAGTTGTGATGCATAGTTCACCCCCTAGTCTCTGTAAGTCACGTTGGATAGAAGTGTCTACTAAATGAGTAAATAATAATAATTTAAATATCAACAGTCAAATGCCTTTTTAATTATTAGACTAATTCAACTCATAAATCACACTTTCAGCAATGTATTACAGTGACAAATACCTTTATTTAAAGGCTGTCCCAGTGGACTGCCTTGTGTGTGCCACATGCTTCCAGCATAAGTATATTTAAGTGGTTTAACATCAGCTGAGTGGAACAGGAGCAGACTCGTTGCAACGAACACTGCATGTGAAAACACAAGTGCATGTTTGTGAAGCCCAAACAAGCTGTCACAGACATAGCTTCAACATGCACTGAAAAAGAACAGCAGCAGGAGCCTTAGAAGGAACCAGACAATAATAATAATTTCATGAGAATGTACCTTTGACATGGCACAGAATATATCAGAAATGACCTTCCCTGTAAATTACAGCAGTCCCCTCACTAAGACATCAAACACAAGATGAAAACAAATGGAAGAACAGATAGAAGTAGCCTACTGTGATCAAGTGATATCTGGCATATCAGTCTAAGAACGTAAAGAGCTTTATTCCCTGAATAATTGCAATCTGGCATTTTGCCACCAGGTATCATATTTAGTTTGTAGTGGGGTCTCAGAAGGGAAAATTCCACATGCTTCTAGAATCTTCTAATTGTGTAACAAGGTGCTAATTGGGAACAGCCACATGCAATAAAAAGGGAGCTGTGACAGAGAGTGAATGAATCCTAGTCAACAATCTCCCTTCCTCCCTGTGAGGGTGCTGTACAATAGGAACAGCATGCCCCATACTGAATGGTCTGGCAGTTCATTCCAGGGTCAGTCGGAAGCCAGCCATCCAGGAAGGCAGCCGAGTCACAATGCCCGAAGTCGTAGCCTAATGCGGTACGTGATGTGTCAGTCATGGATGAGATGTGATTGAACTAGTTATCGCAGGGGGTGTGACTAAAGGTATAACGGGGTGTGATGATAATCTGTTCCTTTGATGTGGTTACTGAAAGGACCCATTTGGGAAATGGAAGTAATTATTGTGAGTGTTAAGTGTTTTGTTTGTTGCTAACTGTCTGTGCTTGTCATTATAGAAGGCTAACCTCCGGGAGCTGTAGCTAAACTGTCATCAATTAAACCCGGACTACACTTCACAACTGTTTACAAATAAACCTGAAATCACCACTTTCACTAAGGATCTGTGTGACCTTCTGAAAATCAAGCCCATTTGCTCCTGAGTATACCACCCCCAAACTGATGGCAGACCAACATGGGAAAAATGTTATTGAACACGTAGCCGACATGCGTATTAGAATGCAAAAGGTTACACCTTTTGTTAGGGAACATCTTGAGAAAGCGCAAGCTACACAAGCTTATCATTATAATCAGCAGGCTACAGTTAGGGCATTTCAACCTGGGAATAGAGTAATGGTGTTGGTCCCCACACAAGAAAGTGAACTTTTTGCACTTTGAGCCCATGGTGACAGTTGATTAAAAACTGAGAAAAAAAGAACATATATAATTGGAATTGGCCCAAGTCTCCAAGATAAATATCTGTCCCAACCTGATTGAAATACAGATGCAGGAGGTAAGGAATATGAGTAAGAGGAACCAGGATGTGTTTTCTTCATTACCGGGAAAAACAAATGTAGTCACCTATGACATTGAAACAGACCCTGGTGTAAAAGTCAAGCAAAGACCATATTGGGTACCTGAGGCAAAGAAAGCAGTGATAAGTGCTGAGGTATATAAAATACGTTACAGCTTGGGGTGATAGAGGAGTCTTCTCCATTGTCAAGGTTCTAAAACCCAGTGGAACATGGTGCTTCTGTAATGACTTCAGAAAGCTGATTGAAAGGTTAGGAAACACAACAATTGTATCTACTTTAGACCTAATCAAGGGGTATTGACAGATTCCATTGACAGAATCCACCAAAGAGAAAATGGTCATTGTCACTCCAGAAGGCCTATATCAGTATACTGTCATGCCCTTTGGCTTACATAGTGCCTCCGCAACCTTTCAAAGGTTATCGGACAAAATCCTAAGGCCCCATTCAAAATACACCTCTGCCTACCTCTACAATATTGTAATATTGATCTGACTAGAGTGTACTGCTGAGGTAGTTCTGATGCTCCAACCAGTAGGGTTGAGCTGAGGGGAGTGGTGTGTGATGAAGTATTGGATAACCGGTATGTCAGTCTAAGAATGCAGAGCTTTATTCCCCGAATAACTGCAATATGACATTTTGCCACCAATTTGTGTTGTATTGTGCTTGTAGTTGAGTCTCAGAAGGGAAAATTCCACATGCTTCTTGAATCTTCTAATTGTTTAGCTGAAGCTTTTTACAGCTGATCAGCGAACGAGAGCCATCGGCTTAAAAGGGGACGGGACTTTGGTAACAAGAGAGCAACGGACACTGACTGATGAAGAAACGAAGAGAGCAAGCGCCTGTGAAAGAAAGGGAAATCAGATTTCTTCAGCAACGGGGATGCAAGGGTGCCACGGTTGGAAAACTGAGGAAAGAAGGTCCGGGGAGCTGAGAGCCAGGACCCGGATGTAGGCCTGTTGGAGACTGACAGTAAAGGCAAATTACTGTTGTTTGAGGGAGTTGGTTGGTCATAAAAGTTAAGTTCATTCTAACTTTATTCTTTATTTTTGCTTGTTTATATCCCTGCTTATTATTTGTCTTTTTTTTATTTTGTCATTTTTATATTTGCTCTGCTAGTTGCCACCTTGCTGATTTAAACTGCTGAGCTCCTTCTTGGTTGTAACCTAGTCCTCTTTACTTTGTGGGACCAATATATTTGGCACATATACCAGTTGACATATGTTCTCGAACACTGACCACCGTTGTCATTAGAGTATGTTTGTTTTATGATTTAATTTGTATCACCTGCCTGCAATATAACAGGGCAGAAATTTTTGTTCTGGACAGTCACCCATCTGTGTGAAGAGAAAACAAAGAAGAAACCAGTGTGGTTTAGAAAATGGTAGTGTACATGTGTGATAAAGTGGTTAATAGTGTGCAGGTGCAGGTGATCAAAGAACAGACAGACAATTGTAATCCAGGTGAAAAAGGTTTGTTTATTTTCATTCCTTATATCCAGTGCCAAACAAACAGTAAATAATAATGCTGGTAAGCAATACAGAGGCATGTACTACTTACATGTATATGGGCTGGTCCCAAAATAATAGTCCCATTATTGTATTTTTTTGAGGATGCAACATCGATAATGGATAATTGCAAAGCAAATGACATGGTTTATTTAGATTTCCAGAAAGCTTTTGATAAAGTCTCACATAAAAGATTAATTCTCAAACTGAACGCAATAAGGATTCAAGGAAATGCATGCACATGGATCAGGGAGTGGTTAAGGAGAAACCTCAACATGGAGCGACGTAACCAGTGGAATACCACAGGGATCAGTATTAGGTCCTCTGTTATTCCTAATTTACATTAATGACTTAGATTCTGGTAGAGTAAGCAAACTTGTTAAATTTACAGGTGATACTAAAATAAGAGGAGTGGCAAACACTGTTGCAGCAGCAAAGGTCTGTCAAAGATATTGAAAATATTGATCCAAGGGACTTTTTTGACCTGAAAAAAAGAAACAAGGACCAGGGGTCACAAATGGAGATTAGACAAAGTGGCATTCAGAAAAGAAAATAGGAGGCACTTTTTTACACAGAGAATTACGAGGGTCTGGAACCATCTCCCCAACAACGTTTTTGTAGCTGACACCCTGGGATCCTTCAAGAAGCTGCTTGATGAGATTTTGGGATCAATAAGCTACTACCAACCAAATGAGCAAGATGGGCCGAATGGCCTCCTCTCGTTTGTAAACTTTCTTATGTTCTTATCCCCATATTAAACACAAAATGCATACACAAGTCTGTTTAGTGCATGAATTAGTGATTGTGGTACAATAGAGTTTACAGTGGTACAAGTGAAGTGCTGTCCCGGGTTTGTGCTGGCCTCTGGCGACAGCTCCGGAACATGTTAGCCGTCTAGTGATTACAAACAATAGACAGAACAAAACAAACAAACACGATTATTCACCACACAAATACAGGTCCTTCCAGGTCACTTATTAATAACCACAAACAAAGGAACAGATACATTGCTTCCCCCCCATTTTATACCGTCACTTATGACCCCTTGGTAAAGGATTGCAGCTGCTTTTTACAATCTGCAGCTGCCACATCATTTGCCCTCTTACAATGAATTAGTGTACCGAAGCTCCATCTCTTTTCTACATGACTGACTTCCTTTTAACCCTTAGAACGAAGTGTCAGTTCATGTAGTCAGAGTATTCTGTTCCCGTTACTTAGCACCCTTGCAGGTTGAGAGGGAGATTTACCTCCAAGAATCATTGTCTCTCTGTCACATATCCCACCTCTCAGAGAGGAGCTGAAGAAACACTTGGCTGAATCTAGCTTTACCATTGCTGCCCCCTCCCGGGAAAAATAATCTGCATTTTGGTGGTCTTTCCCTGCACAGTGTACCATGTGGTACATGAAGGGCTGCAACACCAGATACCACTGAGTTATCCAGGCATTGCTATCCTTCATTGTGCTTAATCACTTAAGCAGGGAGTGGTCTGTGAGAAGATCAAATGAATGTCCCAGCAGGTAAGGAGCAAGGAGTCCATTTAATGGCCAAACACTCTTTTTCGACTATGGAGTAGTTATGCTCCCAGGGGGAGCTTCTTTTTACTGAGGTACATGATGGGGTGTTCTCCTCCATCTACCTTTTAGAACAAAACCACATCCTGACCAACATCGGTGAAGCATTGGTGTGGAGGATTAATCTTTTGTTGATGAGGGCGGGGGCCTGACAAAGCCTCTGCTTGACAGTGTCAAATGCCCCCTGACATTCTACTGACCATTTTGAGTGCACTTTCTAGTGAGGTTTACTAAGGAATTGACCACAGTGGCATACTCAGAGATGAATCTTCAATAATAATGTAGCCCAAGTCTGGACAGGGGCCTAAATCATCGTCTATAATGCCTGAAGCTATAAATAAGGCCTCCCTTGCCTTCCAGGGCTTTAATAAATTTACATGATAAATTTCACATTCATTGCATTGATCAGGCTGTCTAATTTCATAATTCACCTTTCCTATAGCCCGAATCACTTCATATGGCCCCTGCTGTTTAGCACATAATTTTGATTCTGAGAATGGAAGCAGCAGCATTACCTTGTCTCCTTGTCTAAAGGTTCGAATTAGATCAATATTATTATAATGCTGCTGTTGTTGGTGCTGAGACGGTTTGAGGTTGTCCTGGGCCAAAGGACCAACCAAATCCAGGCTATCTCTTTGTTGCAAATGAACCTAAAACCTGTCTTCCCTTGCAATCACCTCTTTTGAGTGAAAGGTGTACGTGGTCGAGATGGACGACTCTTTGATAGAAACAGTTTACTTTATCTGAAATTTTCCCACAGATGATGGGAATGGGAATGTAGAGATGGAAGCTCTGCTAACAAGGATTTAAGTTTTTGCAGGTATCAGGCATTTAAAGATACACCTGTGGTGGCTCTGACAGGCTCACTGTGATCAGAAACTGACCCAAGACTGTGACAGCTACTGGAAGCAGGCTGATCTTTGGGATACAAATTGAACATTTGTGAAACTGCATGTGTGTTAAAAGGTTGTAATAACTGTACTGTATTTTAAAGAACATAAATCCAGCAGAAATACTGACCAAATCGTTAAAACACAATGTTCATACAAAAATACAAAAATATTATTGTATCTTTGTAGTCTGAGTAAAAAGGAAGCTAGGTTGGGGTCACGCTGACCAAGAAACACTTGTGAAATGAGCTAAGCTTGTCTTAGTCTGAACTGTTGGTGTCAAGGCTTATAACCTTGAGCAGAAAGGCAGACGCAAGCATCAAGTTTCTTATTTAGAAAAAAGAAGTAAGCTTGATCTGAAATTAGTCTTTAAACTAAACACAGGTATTGTAGAATAATTCAAACAGAGTATACGTGTAAATGTTTTATTATAAAGGAGAAATGTAAGAGTTTGAAACAAAGTAAAAAGATTCAGTCAAAGCATAATGATGCCAGTCTGTGTCAGGCATATAGTAGGATCTGCCAAAGAGAATGTAATTAATTTGTTAACCTTGTCTTTGCTTGAAATGAAACGGTACCAGGCGGGGGATAATTTAAGAAAATAACCTTTTTGGCAACTAATGCACGTTTTAAAGTTTGGGGGTTTGAAATCCAAGGTTTCTATAATGAGTGGTCTTTTACATATAAGAAATACCTGGTAATGAAGACCTGGTAAAAACAAGTGAGGAAAGCCATAGCATAGGAGCATGTTATGCCATACGTCTGAGAAAATGCTACAGAAGACTCAAGTTTAATTTAAAGCATTGAATAGCTGTAATGGGACTGTTATATTTTGACAATGTTCTTGATAAACTAGATTTAAGTGAAAATGATTGGATATATAATTGCAGACTTTAGAAGTTTGATATGAGCCTTCTACCAGCCTTTATCCAATATGTTTTAGCTAATTGTTAAACCACATCTACACAGGTAATGAAGCCAACCTATGTTAAAAGGGAAATATATTTTAACCCAGGATTGAAATAATTAAACCAAAGTACGTGTTATATATTAAACATATCTTTATATATGTGTTCCTAATATACTTGCACTGTATTCACTTGCATGCTGTGTTCAGGAATTCCCTGGTACCAAAAAAGAATAACGTCAGTTCAAAAGTTCACCTACACATTTTGGAGATATAGGAGAGGTGTATACGATGATGGCTAATTAATCTTATAGAAGGAGTTACCGCGTGTTTTGAAAATGTTATTAACTTAAAGGACAAGAACTGCCAAGGCAGAATAATGTTTTAGATTTAATTAAGACTTCTGACATAAAAAGAGAAGAAAAATCTCTATAAAAACCAAGGTAAAACCCCAGTCAAGTATCGCTCAACTTGTTAACTACAAGCTGATGTGATCCATGCTCTGAAGATTTCTGATGAGCTGATTGCTGTTGGTGTCGTATTTAAAAGCCTTTGCCTTTGAAGACAATGCCTGTCCTTATATTATATTTTACACTTCCAAATATATTTTTGGGAGGTAAGAACAATTTTGAATTTATATCTCTTTTATATTGATGCATTGCTATAAGGTATAGGTTTTATATTTTAGCTGTGGAGAAGTGAAATATTGGTATTTCTATAGTATTTAGCCTTGGGCTTTTTCAGCTTTATGTTGTAACCGTAAAAGTATTGAAGTGTTAAATGTTAATGTTATTATAGCTGTTAAGGCACTGGAACTCCCAGATTGCCTGTCAGTTGGGATTCAACGTAGTCTGTAACTACTCAATTCATTTTAAGCATTTCATAAACTGAAGGAGTACGGATACTACTCTGATTTGTAAAAACTTCTAATTGAATGAGTCAATTAGTTATGTGACTTCTAAAGACAATTGGTTGCACCAGAGTTTATTTAGGTGTGTCATAGCAAAGGGGGTGAATACTTATGCAATCAATTATTTTCTATTTTCTATTTGTAATTAATTTAGAACAATTTGTAGATTTTATTTTTCACTTTGGTGGGGAATACTTTTGAGAGCCACTGTATACGTAAATAAAAAAAGTAGGTGTGAATCTTAGTAGGAGCACATGCTTCACTACATTTTTTTGGATGAGCCTTTGTGCTCCTCCCACCCCTCTCTCAACAGATCAAGTATGCCATGAGGCTGTCCGCCGTACAAGAGCCTGAAGGTGAACCCTGTCAAACTCAAGAATTATTGGGTATGGTAGCCTTTCCACCACCAACTACTAGGTTCCATTTTATTGGTCCTACCGATAAATATACTTTTAGGGTGGGGTATGTCGCCATATCTCCATGGATGCAAGAAATCACCACCTGGCCTTGTGGCTGCCACGATACAACGTCCAAGAGAGATGTTATAATCAAGGTCTGTTCACACCTGGTGTCCACTAATGCGTGGGTTGTCACCTTGCCTAAAACTGCATTAACAATACAAGGTCCCTGTGACGGAGAGCGAATGAATCCAAATCAACAATCTCCCTCTCGACCGGTGAGGGCACTGTACAACAGGAGCTGCGGGCTTCCTACTGAATGGTTGGGCAGTTCATCCCAGGGACAGTCGGGAGCCGGCCATTCAGGAAGAGGGCAGCGTTACGGTACCTGGAGTCATCGCCCTAGTACGGTGAGCGAAGTTTCAGTCATGAATTGGAGGAGACGTGATTGAACTAGCTATCGGAGGGGGCGGGCTTAGGGTACTTTAGGGGGACGTGACGCTGTAATCGGCTCCTTTGTTGTGGTTAATGGGAGGAGACAAGGACGGAACCTTGAATGAAGTGTGGGTTTATTGAGAAGTGTTGTGTTTGTTTTGCCAGACGGCTGATACGAAGCTGGAGCTACAGCGAGAAGCCCAGATCTGAACGCGCAAGAGCACCAGCAATCAGAGCACCGCACCTGCACCAGAGCACCCAGTTTGGAGACATGTTTTCTGTGGTTATTAGTTCGGGACTGCAACCCCTTTGTTTTGTAGCTGGTAATACCCATTGCTGGGTAGAACCAGCTTTATTATTTTGAGTCCAGTTTTTGCTGGCAATACCCATTGCTGGGTAGAGCCACCTTTATTATTTGAAACCTGGTTTAAAAGGGCATTAAAAGAAACGTGACCGGTAAACTTTGTGTTTGTCCTTTGTTGAAGCACCTCAAATCACCTATACACCGGAGCACTACAAACCACTTTGCCACAAGTGGTGTGAGAGTGGGATCCATAAACATAGCTGCGCTAACCACGCTGCTACAGGCACTGGAGCACAGACTGGAGACAGAGGATAAACAGAGGGAAGAGAGATACACGGCGCTGATCGAGAGGGTCGGTCTTGGAAACGCACCCCGGACTCCAGCAGTACCCGTGATGGCGCCCCTTAATACATGGGCGCAAAAGATGACTGCGGAGGATGACCTGGAGGCGTACTTGGTTGCCTTCGAGCGGTTGGCCACCACTGTGTTATGGCCGAAGGAGTACTGGGCCAGCCAACTGGGTCCCTGTCTGAGCGGGGAGGCTCAGGCAGCATATCAGGCCATGACCAACGAGGAGGCTAGCCAGTAGGACCTGGTCAAACAGGCCATCCTCCGATGCCTCAATATCACGGGGGAGACACATCGGCTACGGTTCCGGGAATATCGGAGGCCACGGGAGACCCGCCCCAGGGTGGTCGCGCAAAAACTTTGTGACCACATGGTACACTGGCTCAACCCCACAGAAAAAACGGGTCAGCAAATGGGAGAAGCCATCATCCTGGAGCAGTTCTGCCACGTCGTCGGCGCCGAGACCCAGGGATGGATACGGTGCCACAATCCGACCACCTTGGAGGCCGCCGTCAGACTTGCGGAGGATTATGAGGACTCCCTGGTCTCCGTAAAGACAGGACTACTGACCCCTCTCGTCGTGCCCATCACCCGCGGATCAGTGCCCTCGTCTCTCCAGTTGGGAACCAGACCTCCCAGATCACCAGCCTCAATGGGCCGGCCCACCTCCCTACCACGGAGACAGCGGTTGGCACCCAGCTGGGGTAGATTTACCGCCCCCGACCCGCTGCAGTGTCAGCAGCGGGACAGACAGCTAACCCCAGTGCCTTCTGCCCCGATTGTCTGTTTGAGGTGCCATGAGCCTGGACACATCGCCCGCTTTTGCCCCGCGGCAATGGAGTGCAACGTGGCGACATGTTATCTGGCATCTGAGGCAGGTAAGGTATGGGGAAAGGGTCGGGAGGGGCCTTGAATTATTGATGTAGTGGTTGGTAATGTGAGTACCCATGCTTTAGTGGACTCAGGGTGTGCACAGACCTTAATTCAAACATCTCTCTTAGGCGGTATGTCATGGCAGCCACAAGGCAAGGTGGCGATCTCCTGTATCCATGGAGACACGGCGACATATCCCACCCTAAAAGCATACGTGTCGATAGGTTCGACACAACGCCACTTCACAGTGGGGGTGGTGGAAAGGCTGCCGCACCCCGTAATCCTGGGTCGGGACTGGCCACAGTATCGACAATTGATCCAAAAGGCAGTCCCGACCACACACGTAACCTGGCAGACAGAGCAGGGGAAACGATTGGTGATATTTTTCCCCTGCAAGCCGACCTGTTTAATTCTCTTTTTCGTCCTAGGAAAACAAAGAAAGAGAGACGGATCGAAAAATGGGAAGGTGCATCTCTGAAACGAGGCTGGGGACTGGTGGGAGAGAGCACAGATGGTATCAAAAGCCACTCAAAGGAAGTCGGTATGCAGTGTGACCGAATGGGCGAGGTTACTGGGCCATCCAGGGCAGATGCTACTCCAGCCCCTCTCAATGTACCGGACATGTGGGGCTCAAGCGCGGACCTAGTGTGGGACCAGAAAAACGACCCCACACTGGTGCACGCTTGGGAACAGGTCCGATCTATTGAAGGTAAGGATGTTGAAGGCGCTGGGGTGCTGGTATATCCGCACTTCATTATCAAGGGGCAATTACTGTATAGGGTAAACCCTGCCACGGGCACAGGACAGCCTGTAACGCAATTGATGGTTCCCCTGTCGTGTCAGCCTGAGGTCATGAGGCTGGCGCATGACATCCCCTTTGCAGGACACTTGGGAGCCGACAAGACGAGGGAACGCATATTGGCTTGATTTTATTGGGTAGGACTTCATAATGAAGTGTTGAAATATGTAGCCACATGCCCAGACTGCCAGCGAATAACGCCGGGTCGAGTGCGCCCCGCTCCTTTGGTCCCACTGCCAATCATTTCCACTCCCTTTGAGCGCATTGCAATGGACATATTTGTCCCTTTGCTACCTTCTGACTCTGGGTATACGCATATATTAGTAGTGGTGGATTATGCAACGCGATACCCAGAGGCAGTTCCATTGAGGTCCACTAGTGCTGCTGCAATAGCCAAAGAACTAGTACAGATTATGTCGAGAGTAGGGATCCCCAAAGAAATACTGACTGGCCATGGGACTAACTTTCTGTCTCGAACGCTACAGCAGGTGTATCAAATATTAAAAATACATCCCATCCGGACATCTGTTTATCACCCACTGTCGGACGGTTTGGTGGAACGTTTTAATCAAACATTAAAGCAGATGCTGAGACGATTTGTGAATCAAGAGCAAAAACATTGGGCATCGCTTCTCCCCTACCTCCTTTTTGCAGTGAGAGAGGTGCCACAGAGTTCAACAGGGTTCTCCCTGTTTGAGCTCCTGTACGGCCGACAACCGCGGACGCAGCAATCCTGAAAACCAAGTCCCAGGTGAGGTCTCTCTTGGGGTTGGACGGTTATTACCGTCGATTCATCTCCGAGTACGCCACAGTGGTAAACCCTCTAGTGAGCCTCACTAAAAAGAGTGCACCAAATTTAATCAAATGGACAGGGGAATGTCAGGGGGCCTTTGATACCATTAAGCAATGACTCTGCCGAGCCCCCGCCCTGATCACACCAGATTTTGATAAGGAATTCCTCCTCCACACCGACGCTTGCTGTTCTGGGGGCAGTCTTGTCCCAGCAGGTCGACGGAGTAGAACACCCCATCCTCTACATAAGCAAGAAAATGCTCCCTCGGGAGCGCAACTACTCCGTCATAGAAAAGGAATGTCTGGCCATTAAATGGGCCACTCAGACCTTACGCTATTACCTCTTGGGTCATTCATTCAATCTTGTCACTGACCACGCCCCACTCAGATGGTTTAAGCACGATGAAAGATAGCAATGCCCGGATAACTCGGTGGTATCTGGCACTGCAACCCTTCATGTATTTCATGACACACCGTGCAGGGAAAGATCATCAAAATGCGAATTACTTTTCCCGGGAGGGGGGTGTAATGGGTAAGGTAGATTCAGCCGAGTGTTCCTTCGGCTCCACTCTGAGTGGTGGGATATGTGACGGAGAGCGAATGAATCCAAATCAACAATCTCCCTCTCGACCGGTGAGGGCACTGTACAACAGGAGCTGCGGGCTTCTTACTGAATGGTTGGGCAGTTCATCCCAGGGACAGTCGGGAGCCGGCCATTCAGGAAGAGGACGGCGTTACGGTACCTGGAGTCATCGCCCTAGTACGGTGAGCGAAGTTTCAGTCATGAATTGGAGGAGACGTGATTGAACTAGCTATCGGAGGGGGCGGGGCTTAGGGTACTTTAGGGGAACGTGACGCTGTAATCGGCTCCTTTGTTGTGGTTAATGGGAGGAGACAAGGATGGAACAAGGACGGAATGGTTGGAAGTGTGGGTTCATTGAGAAGTGTTGTGTTTGTTTTGCCAGACGGCTGATACGAAGCTGGAGCTGCAGCGAGAAGCCCAGATCTGAACGCGCACGAGCACCAGCAATCAGAGCACCGCACCTGCACCAGAGCATCCAGTTTGGAGACATGTTTTCTGTGGTTATTATTTCGGGACTGCAACCCCTTTGTTTTGTAGCTGGTAATACCCATTGCTGGGTAGAACCAGCTTTATTATTTTGAGTCCAGTTTTTGCTGGCAATACCCATTGCTGGGTAGAGCCACCTTTATTATTTGAAACCCGATTTAAAAGGGCATTAAAAGAAACCTGACCAGTAAACTTTGCGTTTGTCCTTTGTTGGAGTACCTCAAATCACCTATACACCGGAGCACTACAAACCACTTTGCCTCAGCCCCTCTTGACCATTTTCCCCACGCTTACCCGCTCCAGGTGCCCAATTGCACGCTGCCATGTCACACTCCATTGCTAATGGGCATGACTTGGCCTGGTGCCCCTGTTGGTTGCATCTAAAACAGATTGGGGAGAAGGAAGGAACATTGGTTACACATTTGTCTTGTTGCTGGTATGACAACTGGACCGGGGTAGCAGCTTTACTCCTGCTGGGGGCCAATGTTAACCTCCATGAAGAGGAGGCAAGGTTGCCCATTGGGGCCAGAGATCTAGGAGGTCTCAGTCCTGGTGTTGTAGGTGGAGCAGAGAGAGGAAGAGGTGTGCAGCTGCTTTGGTGGACAGGAGCTGTGGCCAGGTTGGTGTGGGCTGAGACTAGTGAGTCCTCAAAATCCTCTGCCAGTTTTATTACTGCTCACAGGGTGGCGGTTCTGGTGCTGTATCCAAACCTGGGTTTTGGCGCCGAACACATGGCAGAATTGCTACACTGCTATGGCTTCACCTATTTGCAGACCAGTTTTCTGGACGGGGCTTAGCCAGTGCACCATGTGGTTACACAACTGCTGTGCAACCACACGGGCATGTACCTGGAGATCTTAGGTACTCCTGGAATCCCACCCTGTCCGTTTCCCCCATGATGTTGAGTCGGTGTAGCTTCGGGGTCATCCTCATTGCCCGTGCCTTTGGGACCATTATCGCGGGTACCGTTGGTACCACGGTCTGGACCGTCAGACCGACTTTCTCCACCAACGCCATGTATCGCTCCTCTCTCCATCTCTCCGCAGCCTCTGGTGACAGCTCCGGAACGTGTTAGCCATCTAGTTATTACAAACAACAATAGACAGAACAAAACAAACACTCCCGATTATTCACCACACAAATACAGGTCCTTCCAGGTCACTTATTAATCAACAAAAATGAAGGAACAGATAACATTGCTTCGCCCCCTTATTTATACCATCTGTCATGACCCCTTGGGAAACAATTGGAGCTGCTTTTTATGATCTGCAGCTGCCACATCATTTGCCCTCTGGACAATGAGTTAGTGTACCAAAGCTCCGTCTCTTTTCTACATGACCAACTTCTTTTTAACCCTCAGAACGAAATGTCAGGTCACATAGTCAGATTATTCTGTTCCCATTACTTAGCACCCTCGCAGGTCGAGAGGAATATTTACCACCAAGAATCATTGTCTTTCTGTCACAATTTGTCAATCTTTTTGTCTGTGCTTTGCAACCTGTAAACGGCTTTAAACACCCCAAATCTTGTGCATGGATCTTTGGCAAAAGGGCTTTCACTATGTTTATATATATATATATATATATATATATATATATATATATATATATATATACCACACACACACACACACACACACACACATACACACACACACACAGTGCCGAGAAAAAGTTTGTGAACCCCTGTCAAAAAGACGGCTGCAGTGGGTGACGTCAGTCCAGAAACAGGCAGCAACACAAAACAGGACAGACAGGTGTGGAGTTTGGTGAAGCTGAGCCCTTGGGTTTATATTAACCAATTCCATGTCTTTTCAAACAAAATGATGGATGAATTAGACAAACAATGAGTAATTAGGATTCAGTTTATATGAAAAAGTAAGTGAACCCCTGGTTTTATCAGCTCAGTTAAGGCGATAATTAGAATCAGGTGTTTTAATAATTAGGTAGATATTTAGGGGTGAGTTTGGGAGGCCCCACCCCATATGAAGAGAAGAAACTTTGTGAGTTTGGTCTTCACCATACAGGTGTGTGGAAACACATCATGCCACGATCAAAAGAAATCTCTGAGGACCTCTGAAAAACAGTTATTGATGTTCAGATGAGTTTAGAAAGGGTTACAAAACAATTTCTAAGGATTTGTGGCTCCACCAATCCATTGTCAGACAGATAGACTACAAATGAAGAAAGTTCAAGACCACAGTCACTCTACCCAGGAGGGGTTGTCTTACCAGAATCTCTCCAAGAACCCCAGAGTAACATCCAAGGATCTGCAGGCCACTCTCGCCTTGGCTAATGTGAGTGTTCATGACTCAACTATCAGAAAAAGACTGAACAAGAATGGTGTTCATGGAAGGTTAGCCAGGAGGAAACCACTGCTCTCTAAAAAGAACATTGCTGCCCGTCTGAAGTTCGCCAAAGAGCACATAGGTGATCCACAAGACGTCTGTAATAATGTTCTCTGGATAGATAAGTCAAAGGTAGAACTTTTTGGCCTCAATGAGAAACATTATCATTGGCGAAAACCAAACAATGCAATTCAAACAGACGAACCTCATCCCAACCGTCAAGCATAGTGGTGGGAGTGTGATGATTTGAGGCTGCTTTGCTGCCTCAGGACCTGGATGGCTTGCCATCATTGACACAACCATGAATTCTGCATTTTATCAGAAGATTCTAGAGGAGTGGGTGTTACAGCAAGACAATGATTCTAAACATACAAGCAGATCTATAAAAAAAATGGCTGCAGAAGAAGAAATTCTGTGTTTCAGAATGGCCTAAACTCCATCAAAATGTTGTGGCAGGACCTGAAGCAAGCTGTCCATGCAAGGAAGACCTCAAATGTCACTGAGTTGAAGCAGTTCTGTAAGGAGGAATGGGCCAAAATTCCTCAAAACCAATGTCAGAGACTGACCAACAGTTACAGGAAATGCTTAGTTGAAGTAATTGCTACTCAAGGTGGTGCCACCAGTTACTTAATCTAAAGGCACATACTTTTTTACACATAGATATTGAATGTTGAATCATTTGTGGATAAGTAAATGTTGAAAAAGTATCATGTTTTGTGTCATTTGTTTAATCAGGTTATCTGTATCTATTATTAGGACTTAGATTAAGATCTAATAACATTTTAGGTTTGAAAGATGTGAAAATCCTAAGGAGTGAAACACTTTGTCCAGTGGCTCAGACAAGCTTGACGTGCAGGTTTCTCATTTGATCTCAATACCATCAAATGCTGTGAATGTTTCATTTTAAACAGGCTACAGCAGGCTACAAATATAGATGTATAATATAGATGTTAAATACAGTAACTGACATAGGCTTTGCTCTCCGGAGCGGGAGACTGGCATGGGTGAAGACGAATAGAGTGAGCAGTGGAAAAAGTAACCAAAGATAGGTAGGATAGTTTTTGCTGGGGGGCCCCTCTGGCTTGCAGAGGATAAAGCTGGTATGGTTGGGCCTCTAAGGTTGAGAAGTGAGCTTCACTTTATCATTGCAGAGGTGGAGTAGCAGAGTGGGGGAGGGAAGATTGACAGATATTTTGACAGGGCAGAACAAGGATAGGAGCCCTAGCTCCTGCCCCCTGAACTACACTTCAAGGTTACAACAAAATCGTAAGCAATTCTAAATTGTGCAGGAAGCCAGCATACAAGATGCCAATCTAGGTGAATGTGTTTCTTTGTTTTAATGAGAACTCTTGCTGCAGCATTGTGAACAAGCTGGGCACACAACCATGTGTTACTATTCTCCCAGCATCAGACAAAGAGCAAAGGCTATTGATGATATTTCTTTAAGGGGGTTTATACACTTGTTCTGAGGTTTTACTCTTAGCAGTCTACAGTATAATTTGGTAGAAGTCTGTTTAGGGGAAGCCTGCATACAGCACTTGTGAAATGCAGGCTTCGTCTCTAAGAGGCTGTGATTCAGTTCTCCAAGCTGTAGGTGCCATTCGAGAACAGATGAATCTGCACTTTCTCTCCAGTACACCCATCCCCAGTGTGCCCCGGTCTTCTGGTTCATTTGTTATTTTATTGTTGGTAGTACAGGACAATCATATTGTACTTTTTTAAAGCGCTACCAAGTTTGAATTTAAAAGTTTGGTACAGCTTTTACATTTATGCTATACCTGGCTTGGGAACCAGATCATGTTTTTCTATTAGTGGTTTATGGTGGCATTTTCAAAATGGTTCTACAGATGGGTTGAAGACAAACAGATTTAACCAGCGTTCTACAGTGTAATCTAGCTCATGTTCAAATACCTACTACAATGAATCCCGGGGAACACCACTGTTTGGTCTGGTTTTCCTGAGCTTTCAAAAGCATTTCTTACAGCCTGTGTATATTAGCAACATATCCTAATGTAATATGTAAAGAGACTGGAAGGGAACTATCTAATATTGCGATCAGTGTTGTATTGCAGCTGAAAAGATCCCCCAGCAGATTGAGAAGCTGCAATGCAATCTGCAGCTCCACAGCCTGTCTCTTGTGAGAAACAGGATTCATTCAATATATCTGTGTATCTGATAAAGACTGTGATACACAAAATCACAATTATTACAAAACAATCAGAATTCATACAAAGAATATAAAGAATATAAAAAAAAAAAAACACAATAACTTTTCTGGGCAGCCTCACTCTCAGTGTTGTCTCCAATGCTGTCTGTTCTGGGCAGCCTCACTCTCAGTGCTGTCTCCAATGCTGCCTGACCAGGGCAGCCTCACTCTCAGTGCTGTCTCCAATGCTGCCTGACCAGGGCAGCCTCACTCTCAGTGCTTTCTCCAATGCTGTCTGTCCTGGGAAGCCTCACTCTCAGTGCTGTCTTCAATGCTGGCTGTTCTAGGCAGCCTCACTCTCAGTGTTGTCTCCAATGCTGTCTGTTCTGGGCAGCCTCACTGTCAGTGCTGTCTCCAATGCTGCCTGACCAGGGCAGCCTCACTCTAAGTGCTTTCTCCAATGCTGTCTGTCCTGGGAAGCCTCACTCTCAGTGCTGTCTTCAATGCTGGCTGTTCTGGGCAGCCTCACTGTCAGTGTTGTCTCCAATGCTGTCAGTTCTGGGCAGCCTCACTGTCAGTGCTTTCTCCAATGCTGCCTGCCCTGGGAAGCCTCACTCTCAGGGCTCTCTCCACCTGCAGCCCACTTGGCACGGTCTGTCTAGTCCTAGTCGACAGTGCAATGCTTTGTTGGTAAGAGCGATTTCCCAACATTCTTTGATTTATGCATTTCTTTATTATATACTTAATCTGAAACCAAAACACCTTGGTTATCAGAAGCAAGTTATCGGAAGTGCCCAGCCATTTAAAAAGTGTAGATATCAAAACACAAGCTAAGTTAGAAGAAACAATTGGGGCAACCTTGGCCAGCACCAAGCAAATAGACACAACTGTAAAAGCGGTGGGGGTCAAGGTTGCCCCAATTGTTTCTACTAACTTGGCTTCTGTTTTTGATGCAAGTTCGATCTGCATTTATTGTGCCTGAAAAACACAAGCCAAGTTAGTAAGCCTGTGAATCTGTTTAATACATTAAACGTTTTAAACTCTTGTTGTAAATGGCTCTTTACTGTTCAAACTATTATATGTTTTAATGGAATAAGCAGGCTTCATTTAGTCATTATTTATTTATTTTAAATGTTACACTGACCCATGCTCTCCCAGCCCTTACTCCAGTTCTGTGTTTGTGTTAATAGTCCCGCTACTGCAGCTGTGTGTGTGTGTGTGTGTGTGTGTGTGTGTGTTAGGTCCCTTTCAATTCGAAGATGGCCACCAAATCATTGTTATGGGATTGTGGCAAAGTGCCACGCCCCTGTGAGTATTTTGTGTTATATGTTGTGTGTTAATGTTGGTGTATAGTCATTGGTACACGGGATATAAATGGGTCTGTGTAACACAAGTGTTTAAAATGTATATTTGTATTTAGGCATGAGGATTGCACAGCAGAGTACCGTGACTCCAATTGAATGATTGATTAGCAGTCGAGTCTCGATACAGCTGCATGTTTTCACTCACTCGGGGTTGTGTGTTCGGTGAGTGGAGAACGGGATTGGAGATGGAGGTTATAATAATAATAATAATAATAGTTAATAGTTAATAATTAAAATAATAATAATAATAATAATAATAATAATAATAATAATAATAATAATAATAATAATAATAATAATAATTAAAATATCATAATATACTTTTTATTTACTGTTCTGTTCATTCATTAAATGCTGAGCGAAACCTGGTTCCTGTTTCTGGTCTGACGTCACCCACTACAACCATCTTTGTGAGACTTGGTGTCATCGTGGGATTACCAGCGCCTCTGAGACACCAGAGCAGGAACCGCAGTTTCTTGTTTAAAAAAAAAAAAAAAAAATGTCAGAAGACGCCGTCAGGCTGAGGGACTAGATCTAGGACAATGCTGGGTTGGAGGCCCAGTCCATGGCCATAGCCATCAGGGTCCTATGGCTGATGGGCAGGGAGCGATGGCAGGCGTATGAGAGGGAACACACCAAAAACTCCCTAGCGGAAGGTGTGGAGTTGGTCCTCTGCTACCTGGAGGCAGCTATAAACAGAACAGCAGCCCAGGCAGCAGTGTCTCCAGTGCCCAGATGGGGGGACCACGAAAGTCCAGCGTCCAGACAGGGGGGACCACAGGAATCCAAAGCCTGAGAGGGAGCTGTTCCCACTTCCACCAGCAGAGGAAGAATGCCTGCTGACCCCATCTCCACCAGCAAAGGAAGAATGCCTGCTGACCCCATCTCCACCAGCAGAGGGTGAGTGCCTGCTGGAATCACTTCCCCCACCGTCACCACCTGGGGGAGAGGAGCAGGTGCTTCCTCTGCCTCCATCAACTTCCCCTGCCAGTGAGGGAGAGCCACACCAGTCCCCTGCCAGTGAGGGAGAGCCGCACCAGTCCCTTGCAAGTGAGGGAGAGCTGCACCAGTCCCCTGTAATAAGGGTACACTACACACCGCTCCCACCTCCTCCGCCAGGAGACTACACGCCGCAGGAGCTGCCTTTGCCTCTGCCACCTTGTTGTGTGAAATTTAATTACTTTAAATTTAAAAGGAAGTTGATGTGGAAGTAAATAAGACAATTACTTCACAGAGTAATTTTAAAAGGTCCTTTATTATTTCACACACACACACACACACACACACAGTTACATACACAGATGCTATACTGCGAATAACGATATCCCTAACAGGACACAACCCAACAAGGTTACATACAAAGATTATATTAATCACAGATCAATACAATCCATGAGACGCAACTGAACTAATTCTTACCCTTCCAAGCGGATAGGGAGAGCCCTTCGACCCTGGTAAGAGAAAGCAGCTGTCTCCAAGAAATTACCGAGCAGGACTGCGCGCTAATCCTCACAGCTGACTCTCATCAAAGCAGGGGAGAACCCTGTCCTTTATCACTTACCAAGTTAGGCTTTTGCGTGCGAAAGAGTAATTGGCCAGATCACTCCCTCGAGGCTCGGCCCTCTGAATAAACCATCCCTTTCCCCAGAACATTCTAACAAAAACAAGTTATATAAGCGTGACAAAAACAAGTTATATAAGATACGGGGTTATTATAGGGCAAGGGCACAGAACTTTCTAGAACACACTTTTTTTTATTACACACCTCCACCGTGAGGAGCAGAGCAGCAGGAGCTTCCTCTGCATCCACAACATCCACCAGCAGAGGGTGAATGCCTGCTGGGTCCCTGTCCACCAGCAGAGGGTGAATGCCTGCTGGTATCACTTCCCCCACCAGCAGCGGATGAATGCCTGCTGGTATCACTTCCCCCACCATCACGAGGAGAGGAGTTGGAGCTGCCTTTGTCTCCATCACCATCAGGGGAAGAGGAGCAGGAGCTGCCTCTCTCTTCACCAGAAAGACCAGGACTAGATGCTGGCGGTCCTCAGCAGCCTGTGCATAAACTGCTGAGGGAAGCACTAGGAAAAACCGCCTGGCTGCAGTGGCCAAGAAGTGGGCTAAAACCCGCACCCCAGCTTGTCCTGACTCCCCTCGCCTCGCTTTGCCCAAGGATGCCTGCCTGGCATCGACTGGGGTTGTCTTGCTCCGCATAGCCTGGGGTTGTCTGTTGCTCCGCTTCGCCTGGGGTTGCCTGTTGCTCCGCATCGCCTGGGGTTGCCAGCCGCTTTGCTTCACCTGGGGCTGCTGGAACTGCTTCGCCAGGGGATCTCCGTCAGCCCTGCTTGGCCACAGGGGTCAGTGTGGCCGGAGGCCCACCAGAGGCAGCTGCTGGCTATGAAGAAGAGGGGAGAGGTCAGGAGACCACCTTCCCCTGCAGCAGTTTCGCTGCGTGAGATCTTGGGGGAAGTCTGGAGACAACCAACCCCAGCAGCTTTTCCGCTGCTGGACTTGCACCGGCTGAAGGATTCAGTCTGGGAGCTGTCAGCACGTCTGCTGACAGCCGCACAATTGGCAGCATTTCTGTTGCCAGTGGTACAGCGGGAGAAAAGATTCACCCCACTGCCAGCACGTCTGCTGACAGCATGGCCAGTAGCAGCCTAGCTACTGGCAACATTGCTGCCCATCAACCCCTTAAAGTCCCTGTTCTTGGCCCAGGACTTTGAACGAGACTTTTGGGATTTTAAGGGGGGAGGTGGCCATTGAGGCCATGTGTGCTTTGCACAAGGGGGGTATATGTGGAAAAGTGCCCCACCCCTGTGTGTATTTTGTGTTGTCTGTTGTGTGTTAATGTTGGTGTATAGTCATTGGTAGACGGCATATAAACAGGTTTGTGTAACACAAGTGTTTAAAATATATATTTGTATTTAGGCTCAAGGATTGCACAACACTTCACGTGCAAGTAAAATGTAATAAAATGTGAGCACAGGGAATTGCACTTTATTAATTCATGTGCAGTTGTCCCGAGACTCCAATTGAATGATTGATTAGCAGTCGAGTCTCGGTACCGCTGCATAAAAGCTGCATGTTTTCACTCACTCGGGGTTGTGTGTTCGGTGAGTGGAGAATGGTATTGGAGATAGAGGTTATAATAATAATAATAATAATAATAATAATAATAATAGTTAATAGTTAAAATATCAGCTCACCGTGTTTGTCTGTGTAGTCCATTTTGTTTGTCTCTTTAATTTGGCGAAAGTGCCGTGTCCTTTGTTTTTTGTTTGTTACAACCTTTTTATTTACTGTTCTGTTCATTCATTAAATGCTGAGCGAAACCAATCGTTCCGCTCCACCTAACTCCACCTCCCTGTTGTTTATTTCCTGGTTCCTGTTTCTGGTCTGATGTCACCCACTACAGCCGTCTTTGTGACAGGGATATACTCCTGCCTATTCGTAGGTGTCACTGAACTCTTTCTATCAAAGCTGTCGATAAGCCCTCTCCCCTCGGTGACCTCCTTGGTCCCACTACTTCGGTACCACGGTGTGCACCGTGCTTACTGACTCGCTATACCGATACAAGCTAGCGCGCCAGTGCTGCACGGTACTCTGTCCGTTCGGTGCGCACAGTGCCCGGTGCTGCACAGTACTCTGTGCATCTCTACACGCAGTACTCTGTGCAAGCGGTAGCCCGGTGCTCGGTGCACAAGGTGCTCGGTGCTGCACGGCACGCGGTGCATGCGGTGATCGGTGCACGCAGTGCGCATGGTGCTCGGTGCGCATTAGACCCGGTGCTCTGTGCAAACGAACAAAATCTGGCGCTAGTGTGAGAACGAAGTGCTGCACGGTACACGTTGCACATAGTGTCGCATGGTGCACGCATGTTAATAAAACTCAATGTCCCCGATGCTTCGTTGCACCAGCAGTGCATTTAAGCACTTGGTGCCTGAGTGCTTAAATACACGGCTGAGTCGTATGGTGGCTCGCCAGGCTGTTGGCCCGGTTATCACAATGGACCGGAAGAACCTTCCACGTTCCTATGGGTCCAGCACACAGGAAGTATTTCAAATCCGCCTTACAGGGGAGCGTGCTGTGTTTATGTGCAGTGATTCAGCCTCTCCTCGCATATTTCAAACTGCATTGATGCCACCCACGCTCCCGTGCGGAGGCAAGTGATCAGGATGATGAATTGCCTGTATGACTGATTGATCTGCCCAGTCGTAGGAAGGAGCAGTGGCCCACACAGCTATTTGTGATGAAGCATCTGTTTGAGACTGGGTCTTACCCTCAACGATGCTAGAGCCAATTAAAAGCAAGCTTACCTGTCAGACGACAGAGCAGCAGCTCTCCAGCACCAACTCTCCCTGTTTCGACATGGATCTAGAGTGCCCCTTGTCTTTTGCCACAGCAATATCAACAAAGGGATGGGCTTAATGCGCATGCACCCGCTGCAAGAGAGCGCAGGTGGTGGAGCGCAGTTCGGGAAGGCGCAGGTCGATCTCTTCGCCTTGGCGGAGACGACACACTGCCCTCTGTGGTACTGCCTCTACCACTGTGGTGGTCCACTCGGCATCAACGCCCTAGCCCACGTATGGCCTAGAGCGCTCCTTTATGCGTTCCCGCCTCTGCCATTACTCCCGGCCTTTCTCGAAAAGGCGTCAGGTGGCCCAGGAGACTCTGGTCTTCATCCCTGTGCAAGCTATTGAACACACCACCCTGGGAGATCCTACTTTGTCGAGATCTCCTCAGGCAGGCGAGAGGCACACTTTGGCACCTGGAGCTGGGCAGGCTCCAGTTGTGGGTGTGGCCCCTGAAAGGGACCACTGGTCAGCCTTAGGGCTGTCAGAAGTGGTCGTGGGTACACTGCAGAATGCGTGGTTGCATTCCACTAGGTCACTGTATGCCTATAATTGGAAATATTTTCAAGATTGGTGCCGTACTAACTGTCATGATTCAATCTCCTGTCCCATGCCTGTCATCTTGCAGTTTCTCTAAGATCTGCTTGAGGCTGGCAGATCACCTTCCACAAAGTTTACCTAACGGCTATTTCTGCTTGCCATGCCCTCGTTGACTCAGTGTCCCCTGGCGCACATTTTCTGGCTACCCGGTTTCTCCGAGGCGCTCGGCCATTGCACCCTCCTAGGCATAGAGACTTCAGATTGTACTGGAGGCTCTCATGCAGGCCCTGTTTGAGCCTATATACTCCATTGAGTTGAAGCACCTGTCCAAGAAGACAGCCTTCCTCTTGGCTATCACCTCTGCAAAGCCGGTTAGTGAGCTGAAGGCACTGTCTGTGCATAGCTCTTGCATGCATATTTGGGATGACGGTATCAGAGAGTCACTGCGTGCAAATCCTGCTTTTCTCCCCAAGGTGGTTACAGCCTTCCACATGAATCTGTGTGTGAGTCTGTGGAACTGGAGTCCTTTCATCCTCGGGTACGGGCATTGAGATGTTAAGTGGATATGACGTGCTGTGTGTGTTTTAGTAGCTCTGCACTGCAGCTCTGTTTTTGTGTTAGTAGCTCTGCACTGCTGCTCTGAGTGTGTGTGTTAATATCTCTGCACTGCAGCTCTGTATGTGTGTGTGTGTGTTAGTAGCTCTGCAATGCGGCTCTCTATGTGTGTGTTTGTTAGTATATCTTCACTGCAGCTCTGTGTGTGTGTTAGTAGCTCTGCACTGCAGCCTTGTGTTTGTGTTAGTCACCCTGCACTGCAGCTCTGTGCGTGTGTGTGTGTATGTGTGTGTTAGTAGCTCTGCACTGCAGCTCTGTGTGTGTTAGTAGCTCTGCGCTGCAGCTCTCACACAATCATCAGACGTGACGTCGTGTGTGACACACACAATCATCGAGACTGCAGCTCTGTCGAGAGCTCACACTGCAGCTCACAATGTGTCGAGTGTGTTCGCTGCAGTGCTGTGTGTGTGTGTGTGTGTGTGTGTGTGTGTTAGTAGCTCTGCACTGCAGCTCTGTGTGTGTGTGTGTGTGTGTGTGTGTGTGTGTGTGTGTTAGTAGCTCTGCACTGCAGCTGTGTGTGTGTGTGTGTGTGTGTGTGTGTGTGTGTGTTAGTAGCTCTGCACTGCAGCTCTGTGTGTGTTAGTAGCTCTGCACTGCAGCTCTGTGTGTGTGTGTGTGTGTGTGTTAGTAGCTCTGCACTGCAGCTGTGTGTGTGTGTGTGTGTGTGTGTTAGTAGCTCTGCACTGCAGCTCTGTGTGTGTGTGTGTGTGTGCAGCTGTGTGTGTGTGTGTGTTAGTAGCTCTGCACTGCAGCTCTGTGTGTGTGTGTGTGTGTTAGTAGCTCTGCACTGCAGCTCTGTGTGTGTGTGTGTGTGTGTGTGTGTGTATTAGTAGCTCTGCACTGCAGCTCTGTGTGTGTTGAGTAGCTCTGCGCTGCAGCTCTGTGTGCAGCTCTGTGTGTGTTAGTAGCTCTGCACTGCAGCTGTGTGTGTGTGTGTGTGTTAGTAGCTCTGCACTGCAGCTCTGTGTGTGTGTTAGTAGCTCTGCGCTGCAGCTCTGTGTGTGTGTGTGTGTGTGTGTGTTAGTAGCTCTGCGCTGCAGCTCTGTGACACGCAGCTCTGGTGTGTTACACACCTCGAGCTGCGCTCTGACGTGTGTTAGTACACACTCTGCACTGCAGCTCTGTGTGTGTCGTAGCTCGCAGCTCTGGGTGTGTGTGTGTGTGTGTGTGTTAGTAGCTCTGCGCTGCAGCTCTGTGTGTGTGTGTGTGTGTGTTAGTAGCTCTGCGCTGCAGCTCTGTGTGTGTGTGTGTGTGTGTGTTAGTAGCTCTGCACTGCAGCTCTGTGTGTGTGTGTGTGTGTGTTAGTAGCTCTGCACTGCAGCTCTGTGTGTGTGTGTGTGTGTGTATTAGTAGCTCTGCACTGCAGCTCGTGTGTGTGTGTGTGTGTGTGTGCAGCTAGTAGCTCTGCACTGCAGCTGCTGTGTGTGTGTGTGTGTGTGTTAGTAGCTCTGCACTGCAGCTCTGTGTGTGTGTGTGTGTGTGTGTGTGTGTGTAGTGTGTGTGTGTTAGTAGCTCTGCACTGCAGCTCTGTGTGTGTATTAGTAGCTCTGCACTGTGTGTGTGTGTGTGTGTGTGTGCTCTGCACTGCAGCTCTGTGTGTGCTGTGTGTGTGTGTGTGTGTGTGTGTATTAGTAGCTCTGTAGCTCGCTGCAGCTCTGTGTGTGTTAGTAGCTCTGCGCTGCAGCTCTGTGTGTGTGTGTGTGTGTGTTAGTAGCTCTGCGCTGCAGCTCTGTGTGTGTTAGTAGCTCTGCGCTGCAGCTCTGTGTGTGTTAGTAGCTTTGTGTGCTCTGTGTGTGTGTGTGTGTGTGTGTGTGTGTGTGTTAGTAGCTCTGCACTGCAGTCTGTGTGTGTTAGTAGCTCTGCGCTGCAGCTCTGTGTGTGTGTGTTTGTGTGTGTGTGTGTTAGTAGCTCTGCGCTGCAGCTCTGTGTGTGTTAGTAGCTCTGCGCTGCAGCTCTGTGTGTGTTAGTAGCTTTGCACTGCAGCTCTGTGTGTGTGTGTTTTAGTCATCCTGCTACTACAGCTCTGTTTAACAGATTGACAGACTACTGACTTAACCCCTTCTCCAGCACCTCTGCTTGCCTCTGCAGGGGTTTCTCATGTGGAATTGGTGATTGTTTCCTCCCTCTGCCCTTGTACAAAAAATGTTTCTTGCTGTGTATCTGCTTATTCCAAACAAAGTTCCAACATTAACAATGCCTGTTTTGCTGTACAGTCTGGTCTCATGACCTATACAGTATATACATCTGTTAACAATACTGTCATAGTATGCATTATTTTTAGGGCCTTTTATTTCATACGACTAGTCTTTTAACCTGTAATTTAGTCCTTATGTCGAAATAGCCTCCACAGTAAGCCACGTAATGAGCAATCATTAAAACAATCATCCCATTACATTACTTTAACCATTTGAATTGGTCATCCCAGTACTACAATGTATGCATTAGCAGATTAATAAACAGAACGCTCTAGATGGCGACTGACATCCATTTAACCCTTACATCCCTGTGAATACCAAAAACTGGATTTTAAAAGGAAGTTTTTCCAATATTATTTCAGAGAACTCTAAGTGGAAATACATTATTTCTAGGTTTTAGCTTACCAGTACACTTTTACACAAATAATTTCATAAAAAAAAAAAAAAAAACATTTTCTTTATATCTGTATCTCAGCGAGCATAAATATATATTTCATCAACAGAAGAGAAGATATTGTTTTTTTAATGGATTTCCTGTTTCTGACACTGATCCCTGAGCAGTATAGATATAACCATTTATTGGAATCTGTGCATTTGATAGATTCTTGCATGAAAGTAAAAAAAAAAAAAAATCCATTCTCAGTTCTTGTGCATTATATATTAAAATGAAGCATCCTCATTTGGGTAACCAGTCTTTTCTCATGGATTGAAGTTCTGTAAAAATGTGTCCATTTGAAGAAACGCCTCTTCAGCATCCACAGAACTGGTAACAACTGACAAATATATTTTAGCCTTTCTTGCTAAATTGGGAGTGTTATTCTGCATTTCTCCAAAATGCGGTCAAAGAAATTCCACTACTGTTTTCTTTTGCATATAGTTGATATTCCTGCATTTCTGATTTACAGTAACCTCAAACCCTGGAACAACCTAATGAGAGGGGTTCTTTATCCAAACTACAAACATTTTGTGGCCCTCACTGCCTTCAGAAACTTGTGAGCTGGTTAAATAAAACATGGTTTTATTCTGCATTGATCAGGGTTGTAGTAACTCGTCAATTTTTCAAAAACTTTGTGGAAAGTTTTAACACAGTTTGTTTATTCTGCCATCTGTGCTGTGCAACTCTTATACTAGTGCTCAGTATGTATTTATTAATTCTGCAACTTTACATACTTTTGATGAACTCTAACATTACGGCTTTCAAAACAAGTTATATTATAAGGATATTGCTGCATGCGATCTTTCAAAGAAATTATTTTTGAGTTTGTAGGGGCATCTATGTGTTCAAAACAGCAAGCCACGAAGTAAGCTTTTTTCTTTAAATTTATCAATTTCTAGAATGGCAATAATTGTCCCTTGTAATTAGGAAGTGCTTTCTAATTAGCCAGAATTTGATGGGTTGATAACTTAGTTATTCTTTTGATCAGTTTAGCAGGAGTGTCTACACAGACATCTTAAGGTGTAGGTCTCAATTGCTGGTTAGTCATTTCATTCTAATTCTCCTTTGCATTTCATGGCCCTAATTATTAGCTATTTAAGCAGGACAGATCCACTGCGATGCATCATTTGAACTCTCATGACCATGTGACTGGGTGACCGATGGTCAAGCTGGTAAATGCATTAGAAATGATGGTTAAGCATCAGCTGGTAAACTTGTAATGATCATTCTGCTCAGCTGAGAAGCAGTTGAACTGTCCTCCCTAAGAAGATACTACTGGCCCAATATCTATAATTAACTAAGTCAGCAAGAGTGACAGACAACAAAAGCAGGGACGTCAGAGGTGTCAATTTCATGAACTATAATGTAATAAATGAAATATAAGGACAACAACTTATTGCAGAGAACATTTAGTGGAAGGTACAGGTGAGTAAGAAAGTAAAGTGAACTAAACAAACATCCAAACAAAATAACACTAAATCGAAATGAATGCTGTGTCTGGTGGGCCTCCAGTAAACACACACACACACAAACACCAAACCAATACAAAATCAACACACCGACAGGCAAAAAAGATAAAGGTGAATGAATAATTATACAGGGAAAACAATTACAAAGATAGTCTCAATGGCAATGGATGAATGCAATTTAGGCCTAAGTAGTCCAGTGAAGCAATGCACATGCAATCAAAAGTAACAAAAGAACAAAACCAAAATTACAGGAACCAAAGTATCAAAGTAAAGTAGAAAACAACAGCAAACAGAAAAGGAATAATCTCACCAACAAATAATGAAGTCCCGAATAGGGGGAGAGGATGAACAGAGGGTGGTAGCAAGGAACTATGGGAAATTGAGTTTTAACCTGGCCAGGCTACTGACCCTAATAAAACTTACACCCCCTTTATGGAGCATGTGAATTGCTAAAAACTTCTATATACAAAACAAAATTTCTGGCCTGCTAAGCTCTCAAGCTCAAGCTTTTTCAGTGGCTAGAACAGAGAGCACAGACTACTCCTCTCCGAGTCCCTACCTTTTAACACAGGGTCAGGATTCAGTCCCACAGGGCCCCACTGGAACGGCTTGGCATCACAGCCCGTAGAACTGAGCAGGGAGGCAAGGGCTGGACATAAACTGATAATGCTGAAGCCAGTATTATTAACTCATCTGCCACTAGGAAGAGATCCATTAGGGTTACTCCATAAATCACTCCTTTCACACTTACGTCTAAAGCATTCTGCCTACCTACTTGAATACAAAATACCAGATAACGGGACATTTTGGCTGGAATTAAATTCGGTGGATTTTCTACTTGGGAGATTTTGATGGTTTTTGAGATGCAGTTTTTCTTAGCATGTTCAGAAAGAAAAAAGCCACAACGTTTTGCATTTATACTTTTAATTCTAAAAACATTAAATTACATGTTTACTTAATGAAATCAGTCAGCTAAAACAGTATCTTGTTTACAGTAACTTGTTATAGCACTTATAATGTCACTGCAACAACTTGGAGAACCATTAAGAAGACCTTCAAAAAATCAGTACTTTTTTTATCGTTCTTTTATGGCCCTTAATTTGAAGGTATCATTAATTGGAAAGGATTAGTAACTGCAGTACACTTTAATAATAAGCATTTGCTAACTCAGTTTGAAACGTAGCTCTGGTTTACTAACACAACACAGTGGAATGTGGAATTACTTAGGAATTGTTGGACAGTATTGGCATGAGTGAAAACTTTAACAATAAAGTCAAAACAACAAAGCTTAAAATTTGCTTTTAAATAATTTCAAACTGGTTAATAGAATAGCAAGCACTGGCAAAATCAGCTCAGGTTCATACAGGGCAGAACTAATTTATTTTAACGTTTTGTTTTCTTTTGTTTATTGTCTTTGCAATACCTGCATGGTGCGTGTCTTCAGTCACAGTAATATCTACAGTGTATCAACAATAACAATTGTGAGATAGCGCCCCCTTTTTGGTAGTGTGACAAGGCTGCTATTCTCACAGTCATGTCATTTCCACCGTTTCCGGGTTGTAGGCAGATTACTGACACATAATATGTGTTGAGCCCTAGAAAATGCTAGGAATAAAAATATGAATGGTGGGCATTACTTGATGTATTTAAAACCTTCATGCAGTCTTTACTGACATACCTATTGTTTACAGTAGCCAGACTCAAATTAGTTTGTAATGGAGCACTATATGTTTAAGATATAGACGGTTTTGAACATAGGTAGGTGGAAGGTCACAGTGTGAAAGGCAGAGTAAAGAAACAGTTAAGATGAAAAAAGGAAGTGTGCACTGGTGATAACAGTGGACTGCTACATATGGAAAATAATAAAGAAAATACAACTAAAAATGCTAAATCTCTGTGATTAGTTGTATGTATGAAAGGAGTGAGTCTTGCTTTATTAAAAACTGATTCGGACCGTGGCTTAATAAAGTTGCAAGTAGAAGAAAGCGGACTGCTGCATGTTTCTTTTTAATGGTGCAACATATGCAGTGAATAAGTGTTCTTTAATTCAGTCCAAAACACAAAAAATGGTGACTGGCCCTTTAAATGCAAACAAAAACACTGCCCATAGAACACAAAAATGTGATTGAGACCTTTTTTTTATCTTATTCTTTTCTCAGAGACAGAAATGAGACGACATTAAGAAGAATTTGAGACATATTGTACGTCTCCTATTTCTCAGTTTTTTCTCCTGAGACAAAAACTAGTAGAAATCTCAACTAAGGCTCCTTATGAGTTAAATAACAGATCTCAGACAGTTCTCTTGATAATCTCACTGTCTCGGTATCTCAGAATGAGATCACTAACAGCTCAGACAATTCTCTCTATAATCTGTGTCAAAATTCTACATTCTAATCCTAATGACATATAAATTACAATTTACTGTTACCTCCCTAACTTCTTTGATTCCCCCATGCATACATATTTATTTATTTATTTATTTCAGTAGACTAAAGTAGTTTTTTCACCTACAAATGTGTTTTTTCATAATGTGATTTCTCACTGGACACTGCAGCTTTAAGGTTAATGTTTGTTTTGTGAAAATATTTGAAATGACAAAACAGTGGCCATACTGCAGCAACTTTGTATGGTTTACACTTTTGACATTACAATTTAACTGCAGTTATTGATTTTGTAAGCTCTATCTTTTGAATTTTAGCATGCCTGATTGTAGTAATCCATCTACCTATATGTTAAAAAAATACTGCAGTAAAATAAAGCGTGTCATTTTGAAAACAAGTTTTGTTGTTTAGCCTTTGATTCACTGGTAGCACGGGTTTGCTATAAAATGCAGGTGAGTTTTTTTTTTTTTTTTTTTTTTAATTTATGGATAATTTTATGTCTTAATTTTCACAAAAATCACAAATCCACCTTTCTGTAAACAAATGCACATTTACTTACTTGTGCATACGTTTTTTTTTTAGATTTTCTTGTCGTTTCTGCGTTTTCAGTATTTTTCCGTGTTTGACAAATATAACGATATAATGACATTTATTTTAAAAATAAAGCTATAATCAGAATAATAAATCATTATGTATTAAGCTTACAAACGTTTTGACATTAAATGAAAAGCGATTATACAAAATAAAAAATGTATTATTAATACATTAGGAGTTACTTTTTTAAACAACTAATATTCTATGAGAAATCTATGGTAGTGCAAGCCATTTTTTCTTTCTTATATTATTATTGAATACAGAAAACATTTAATTTAATTTTTAGCAGATTACAAGTAAAGTTTTTGCCTGGATTGATTAGCAGCTGGAACTTTGGTCATGAACTTCGGAACAGCTAACGTCCATTGTAGTGATGTATGAAGATATCGCGCAACTTTGAACTAGCAGTTGAAATTCAAAGTTTTTCTGACGGCAACTGTCACTTTCTTCAGAGCGCAGTGGAACTAGCTGAAGAAACCGTGTATGAAAGATAACCCTAAAGCTATGTGTGTTTTTTGGAATATGATTAGTCAGGAATTGGAATTAAAAACAAAAATAGAGAGAGGCGACGAAAGGAAAAGAAAAGAAAACCGAAAACATAACATCCAATTATTCAGGCCTGCTTTTTTATATATTTAAATACAGGGATGTTTAGATGGCGCTCTTAAAATTGATATTTAATGTTTAACTTATATAATATGGGCAATTTATCATGATTTTTCAAGTTGAATTGTTGCATTTTTGTACTTGGAAATGTCATTCGAGAGCATGCATGCAGCCAGGACCTAGCATAACCCTTGGGCGTTTACAGGTATAGCATGCTATACAGTCCAGAAAATAGTGCAGTTTGAATCTAAAGGCTGATTGTTAACTTTCTTGTGTCATCTTAAGTATATATTAACTGTTTTTCTAAGAATTAAAAAAAATAATACAGGTTTTAAAGCAAGGTGTTTATTCACTTATAGCTATACATACATTTTATTCAAGTTAGTGTAATGCACACTTCATTATTACCGTTTTTTTTTTTTTTTTTTTAAGTGTTTTTTTGCCTGACCTACACAGTACAAGAGCATACTTGATAAACAGGAACAGGTAAAATAATGAATTCTGTATTGTTATGTTAGAATGAATATGCTCAAGGGATAAGCTGTAACTTACATTTGTAAGACTAATGCATTTTTGATGAGAATATTAATTGTTTGCAAATAGATGTTACTTACCCTTTCAGGGGTTGAATATATTGCTATGAGGTGCAAAAGCAGGAAGAGAGGATCAGGTGTGTAAAGGCCGTTTCCCAGGCCAAGCAGGGAGAATGGATGAGATGGGAGAGTGTGGAACAATGCAAGATCGGCTGGCAAGACCTATGGACAATGGAACAGAGCAGGATCAGTTTCCTCGTCAGATCAGCACATGAGGTTGTCCCATCATCACAGAACCTAAACCTCTGGGTGGGTGAGGATCGCTCATGTCCTTTGTGTTCATTACCTGCAACATTAAGGCACATTTTAACAGGATGTAAAGTGGGTCTTGGCCAAGGACGGTTTACTCTGCGCCATGACCCGGTGTTGTGATGTTTGGCCTTAGCATTGGAAGACAAGCATAACCTGACCAATAAGTTGCCACCAGTACCACCAAAGCATTACACACACAAGACAATATTCCTCCATCCAGGAGAGCAACCACCAAGAAAAGGTGTTAAAACAAGGCCTCGCACAGGACAACTGGAAGCTGCTAGAGACTGGAAGATCCTGGCAGATGTTGGTCAACGGCTTATTGTTCCACCTGAGATTGCCTCCACTAACCTTCGACCAGACATTGTCTTGTGGTCTGGATCAGCATACCTTGTTCATCTGGTAGAGTTAACAGTGCCATGGGAAGATGCTGTGGATGAGGCGTATGAGGGGAAGAAACTTCGGTATACTCAACTAGCTGCTGAAGCGGAACAGCGAGGATGGAGAGTCCGAGTTTACCCAGTGGAGGTGGGTTGTCGAGGATTTGTCACACTCTACAGCCCGGTTTCTCAGAGAGGTCAGGTTCAGTGGCCAAGAGCTGCGTCGCACATTGAAGAACTTATCTGAAGCAGCAGAAAGGAGCAACAACTGACTATTGTTGAGACGGAAAGATTCTGGATGGGGATCTCAAGCACAATAGAAAGAAAGCAATGCTGATGTACAGGTAAGTAAGCTGGGCTGAGCTGAGTGGGGGATGGAGGGGGGTGATGTTCGGACACCAGAATCACTGTTGAGCCCTTTTGAGGTGTCGTGGGCTAGTCAACGAAACACAGAGGATGGAAGGTGCCCACTTGAAGACCCCAGAGATGTACCCTACTATGCTCAATCCAGACTGTTGTCATGCTGATGCGCTGGGGAGACCGCACGGGGTTGATCCCCGGAGCCAGCATCGCAGCCGTTGTGTGTGCTGGTGCACTGGGGAGGCAAAATGAGCTGATCCAGGGAGCCAGCGTTACACTTCAGCAATCAACACCAGACAGAAGGATATCTACATCATCAGATGGAAAACAACGCAAATGGATGGAGATGCAGATGGATCACATTAGTTTACTACAAAGCTACATCTTAGTTGGTGCTTATCTTGGCGAGAGCCGAGTTCAAATCAGCATGAAGTTCAACATCTACCCTCATGTAATGGAAATCAATCTACTTTTAATTTATATGTCAGCAAAGGGTTGTAGAAAATAAGAAAAAGTAGTTTATTAAACAACATCAATACAGTTAAATACAGTAGTAATCTTCTTTTGATTAGTACATGTATTTATATTTAGGATAAATTAAAAATGTAATGTACATATAGAAATTTCAAGGGAATGTATTTTCCATTTAAATAATAGTAATTTTATAGTAACATAATTTAGTGCATTTTTCTTGGACAAAATTATTTGTAAGTGAGTAATCCTAGAACTGTTGACAGGTGTACTGCAGGATGGCAGGGAAGAGATTCCAAAAAGACAAAGAAAATTGCCTGAAAAGATAAGGGAGTGTGATGATTCATCAATGAGTGCTCCCTCAGTTGAGAAAAAAAGGTCAGTTATACTATACAATATACATTTTACGTTGTAATGATTTATATGTGTGTGTGTATGTACATCTTCTGTTTGAATACTTTTTCAGCTAGGAGGATCTTGCTGATGCTGTTCCATTTAAAAAACATGGAAAGGTCCCTGAAAGAAAAAAGCTTTTGGATCAGAAGATTGTGGATGGAATACAATGTAAGTATAGCTTTATCTCTAATATCAGACCCCGTAGTTGTTGCGTGTCTTCTTGGACATTCATGGTTTACAATGATAAAGCACAACTATCCCCATATCTTATGAAAAGTTATTCTAAAAAACCTATAAACAAACATTTTTTATGTTGAATTTCAAAACTAACAAGGGTGCTTAGGTTAAATGTTGTAACCCTCAATGGCTTCAATTTTCCCTTAATGAATACTATTCTTTTAATATTAGTTTTTGTCAAAAGTTAAAAAGAATAGGGAGGCTAGTTAAACGAATCAAAAACCTAAACTTTATATCCCAAAAATATCTGCTCACACAAACTCATTGACAGGGAACAGAAGTTTACGTTGAGGATTATGATGCAAAAAGGTACTGAATGACATTTTTCTTCAATTAGGTGTTTATTGCACAAAACACAATTTGGTAGTTACAATTAGAACACTGTTAAACTTTGAAAGTCAAGCACAACGAACATATTTATGTAAGATGGTTATATAGTTTTGTAGATTCGATATTTACATTATTGTTTTTTTAATCATTTAAAACTCTGAAATTTATCTTTATCTTTAATCTTAGTTTTTGAAAGCTTGGAAAGGTGAATTACAGTTTAAATGGGTAGGTTATACTATTTGTATTTTCCTATTTAGAGAGCTTATTGATAGATGAAATAAAAATGTAGTATTATCGTATTGCCCATGTTTATATTTGTTTCATACACTGCAGTGTTTATGATATATAAACACATATAAACACACACACACACACACACACTGCTGTGCAATAGGGTTAGACACATTCAGGAGTTACTATATATATATATATATATATATATATATATATATATATCGATTTTATGAGCATCAACAATTTACTGAAAGCCTCCACTAGTGTTGTCTACTATTGTAACAACTTTGACTGTTATTAATACAGCTTAGTTTGGGTGAGAAGAAAACAAGCTTGTCATTTAGCAATCTTTTATTCACGTTGATCAGAATCTTCAAAAACTTGTGATCACAACAACTCAAAGTAAACTATACATGAGCAGCTAATATGAAGTGTTGTAGTAGCTAACCAATCACATTTACCCAGTGGTTCTCAATGGGGGGGAAGGGCGGGCGGGGGCTGCAGAAGCGTCCAAAAAAAAAAAAAAAAAGTAGATGTAGACGGCATGTGTTGATTCTATGATAGTATTAAAGCAGGTTGATTCTATGGTAGTATTAAAGAAGGTTGATTCTATGGTAGTATTAAAGAAGGTTGATTCTATGGTACTATTAAAGCAGGTTGATTCTATGATAGTATTAAAGCAGGTTGATTCTATGGTATTATTAAAGCAGGTTGATTCTATGATAGTATTAAAGCAAAAGCTATATTCTACCCAAACCACCCTTTCACTCCTTAATGCAAAAACAGTACACACCCAGAAATGCAGTAAATGTTCTTATGTAATTCCCTGTAATGGTTTCACTTACGTTAAAAATGGCTTCAACTGCCTCAGAAAGCAAAGCAAAATGTGTTGTACTAGCTTTACAAATGAAGTGTCCTTATTAAACTCTGTGGTCCTCCGTGATGACAGCCCACTTGTAGAATCAGCTGTGTTAGTCATTCTATATTTCATAATCTGCTGAGCATTGCATTAATGTCAGAAACTATGCTCTTTCCCAGACCGTGTAAACAGTAAGTGACTCCATTATTATTTGATCTAAAATCTCTACCTTAATTTGTAAAGGTAGTACAGCACATTTTCGGATGTTTGCTGAGGCAGTTGAAGCCATGTTTGCAGTGCTGAGAAGGCGCAATCTGATTACAGTGCAAAGTGAAACCAAATAGAGGGAATTACACAGGAACATTTACTGCATTTCTGGGTGTTCACTGTTTTTGTGGCAAGTTTGAAAGGGTTGGTTCAGTTAATATGGAGACTCGAATAATCTGGGTTCTACTGTAAATGGAACAGTTAGCTACTGTGCCATAATCAAAGCAGAAAAAATATCCAAGAATCACACAGAACACATATAATATGATATACAATAAGAAATGAAATGACAGGAAAATGCAAACAGTATAAACTACTCCTTTATCTGCCAAATGTTTCTTGAAGCCACTATATGAAAAATCAGTTTATATCAATTAAAACCAATATGTAGTTTACATTAGAATATAACTTAACTTTTGAGACCATGCTGTTTTTGATATGCAAATACAGAAATAGACAAAGCAAAGAAATTAGTAATGTTTAACATGCATAGTTTGAAATTAGTGTTATCTGTATTGTGCAATTTCCTGTTGTTGTTTTGACTTTGATTGTAATTGCCATGGTAATCATTATTAAAGTCAGCATGAGGAAGTGTGGCGGGGAAGCCATTTTATGATGCACAGTGATCAAAAGCCTTTTGGTGAACCCTTGTGCACTGCAGCAATGATATACTTCCCCAACTCCTTTCCTTACTAACACTGTGTGCCCCATATAAGTGTCGCTCTGTCTCAAAGACTAGCCATGTTTTTCATCTTGCCTGACAACTTCAGGGAGATAATTTAAATTAATAATTGGTTTAACATAAACAAAGCCCTTTTCATTGGTTAATATACAGTATAATGACATTTTCCAAACATGTAGTATTCTACAGTCAAAAGTATTTGATTTTCTGCTTAAACTATGCAGAATAAAATGAAGTTTTGTTATATATACACTACCGTTCAAAAGTTTTAGAACACCCCCATTTTTCCAGTTTTTATTGAAATTTAAGCAGTTCAAGTCCAGTGAATAACCTGAAATGGTACAAAGGTAAGCAGTAAACTGCCAGAGGTTAAAAAAAAAAAGTTTAAGTTACCAAAAACTGAAAAATAATGTACATTTCAGAGTTATACAAAAAGGTATTTTTCAGGGAACAAGTAATGGGTTAACAACTTACAGCTGTTCTGCAGCAATGGAAGTAAATTAAGCCTTGAAAGTTTATGCTAACAATTCCTACAAGTGTCCCAACTTTTGTTGATTACTTACAAACCCTCTGTCTGTATAAAAGCAGTGTTGGAACAGACTGTGTTACTACACCCTCTTAAGCATTATTTGGACAGTATTGTACTGCAGGAAGTAGTATATTGCTATCATAATGGCGAGAAAAAGGCAATTAACAAAGGAAGACAGACAGACCATTATAACCCTTAAAAGTGTAGGTCTTTCCTTTAGAGAAATTGCAAAGAAAGCCAAGGTGTCAGTGAATACAGTTTCCTACATCATCAAAAGGCACTTGGAAACTAGAGGAAACTTGAAAGGAAGAGGTCTGGCAGACCCAAAGCCACAACAGAATCAGAAGACAAGTTTCTGAGAGTCAACAGCTTGCGTGATAGGCGGCTCACAGGACAACAGCTTCAAGCACAGCTTAACACTGGTCAAAGTAAGCAAGTCTCAGTTTCAACTGTAAAGAGAAGACTTCAAGCTGCAGGTTTGACTGGTCGAATGGCAGTAAGAAAGCCATTGCTAAGATGGCAACATAAGAAAAAGAGGCTTGCCTGGGCCATGAAGCACTGCCAGTGGACTACTGAAGACTGGGTCTTATGGACCAATGAATCAAAATTTGAAATCTTCGGTTCATCACGCAGGGTTTTCGTACGCTGTCGAGTAGGGAAAGGGGATGGTTCCTCGGTGTGTGACACCAACTGTCAAACATGGAGGAGGAAGCATGATGGTCTGGGGCTCTTTTGCTGGATCCAGACTCAGCGACTTGCACAGAGTGAGTGGCACCCTGAACCAAAAAGGCTACCACAGCATTTTGAAGCGCCATGCAATACCCTCTGGTATACGCCTAGTTGGTCAGGGGTTTGTTCTACAGCAAGATAATGACCCAAAACATACCTCCAGGCTATGTCAGAACTATCTTAGAAGAAAAGAACAAGACAGGAGGCTTCAAATCATGGAATGGCCAGCACAGTCTCTAGACTTAAACCCCATCGAGGTGGTTCGGGATGAACTGGACAGAAGGGTGAAAGCAAAGCAACCTACAAGTGCAACACATTTTTGGGAACTTCTGCAACAGTGTTGGGACGAACTTTCTGAACAATATTTGATTTCCATTGTAGAAAGAATGCCACGAGTCTGTTCGGCTGTTATATCTGCAAAAGGTGGCTACTTTGATGAGTGAAAAATTTAGATAAAATTTTGTTAAACAAAACGATTCCATGATTTCTTTTTTATCTCCAATTGTTTATTTGTTCTATGCTTTAATTTCAGAGTACATTGAGACATTAAAGTGTGTAAATTTCACTAAAAAATTGAAAAATGGAGGTGTTCTAAAATTTTTGACTGGTAGAGTGTGTGTGTATATAATATATCTATATCTATATATATATATATATATATATATATATATATATATATATATATATATATATATATATAGTGAAATCTATTGTTTGCTGTTTTTCTTGAAATTGAATATAAGAATGATTTTTACCTTTGTTACAGTGCATATTCATTATTTTGCATAGTTTATGCAGGAGGGTAAATACTGTAAAGAGACTCAGAGAAATTTAAAGGCCCAGTGTCACAATGTCCTTATTACAGACTGATGAATGTTCAGGATTTGTTGCTCAAGGTCTGAAGGCATTTGTGAAGTGTGAAGCATGGCAGCATCACAAATTTTTATTTTTTCAAAGGAACAAAATACATGTATGTATTTGTTTAATGGAAAGATGATGGAGACAAATTTGTGTGAAAATTCAGTTTTTGTGCTCAAGAAAGAACATTTTGTCGTGTATATTAATAAAAGATAATGCAGTGCAGTTGAAATGTTTCTGTTATTTTCACAAATACTATTAGTGCAGTAAAAGCATAAATTGTCTTGGGTACTATTCTAAAGCATTTAAGAGAATAAGCTGGAATTTTTAATAACAAACTCAAACTTCTGAGAGCCTTAACCAAAGAATCTCAAAACACGTTACAGGAAAAGTAATAACTTTTTTTAACTCTTGAGGAAGTAGAAAGAAGGTTAAACTATAAGTATTATTTGTCACTTGAATGATTTGGTATTCAATGCACATTAGTTAACTATTGGTTACCTGTAACCAGTCACTCAATTATATTTCTCATGGGTCTCAAACAAATCTAATGTGTAACTGCAGTACCATGTTCTGGGTTACACTGTGGGTGGTAGGGTGTGGTGCATGAGCGTCCAACCCCAGATAACTGTTCAAGTTTTCTGAATAATTGTTCTCAAATTTATAAAATCATTGAAAATCCTATCAACTGCACTTTTCCCAGATTTATCCTTTGTTGCATATGCCTTCGCAAATCTTGTGAAATGGTCTAGTAGTACAAGCACATATTTGTAACCCCCTTTGCTACACTCTAAATGAAGATAAGCAATAGACACTATTTCCCAAGGTGACCTGTAGGAGATACTTCCAATAGGAGCTCTTACATGTGTTGTCAGCTTCTTTTGTTTAATGCATTAGCATTTTTTTGTTACATATTTCTCTAACTCCGACTTATAAAAGGCCAGTAGAAGCTCGCTCTTATGAGATTCATCACTCTTTCCATTCCAACATGTCCGATGTCATTGTGAAGGTTCTTGAGGCCCATCAACTTAAATTCTTCAGGGAGAATGAACTGTTTTCTCATATTGCTCTTCCTGTATAAAGTTCCCTTCTCAACTTCTAGTTTTGACCTATGCTTATATCAGTTTTTTTGTGGGTATATCCATGCACTCTCTCTCCCTACTGGTTGATATCTGATTTCTCTCTTTGAATTTAATTATCTTCCAAGTGGTCACATCTTTCAGCTGTGCTTTCCTCAGCTCTCTTGATGCACCAATGTTTAGGTTGTCACTGTCACTTTCTGCAGCAATGCTGAGAGCTGCTACCCAAGGCATATCTCTATTTTCAGGCATCTTGCTTCCATGCCACACTGTTGAAATCAAGTCTGGTGCAAGTTCTTCTGTGCACTCAGTTATGTACCTGTCAATATTCAATGGAAGTCTTGAAAGAGTATCTGCATCTATGTTAGCTTTACCTGGTCTGTATTTTATGTCAAATCTGAAGTCAGCGAGTTCTCCAACCCAGCAGTGTCCAACTGCATTCAGTTTTGCAGAATTCATGATGTAGGTCAATGGGTTTTTGTCTGTGTAAATGGTAAAACTAGAAGCATAGAACAAGTAATCCCTGAACTTTTTGCATACAGCCCATTTTAGAGCCAGGAATTCCAGTTTTCTAAAATGGAGGTGATAATTCTGTTCAGCTGCTGTTAACGTCCTAGAGCTGTATGCAATAATCCAATAACTGACACATCAGTGTGTAAGACAAATGGCATACTAAAGTGGGAGTATGCAAGAACTGGAGGGCAAATCAGTACATCTATTCATTGGTTTAGAACAGCTTGATGGTCTTCTGTCCATGTCAGAGGTGTTCTTGAAGATAACTGGCCTGTCTGACTCAAATTCTTGTGCTAATGTTTCTTCTTTGATGGTGAGCTGAGTTCACCTGGCATCCCTTCCACTCTGACTTGAAGGAGAACATACAATGGTTTTGAGATTCTTGAAAAATCTTGTATGTAGGAGTGGTCTTAACTAAAAAATCCAAGTAGTTTTCTAACTTCTGCAACTGTGGCAGGTTTCAACATCTTTTAGATCCATTCGAATAACTTCTGACATGAGATGTCCTATACCTGACTTTGCTGCTCTCAGTTTAATACCATTTCTTTGCAGGCACTGTAACACTCTTCCCATTGTTGACATATGGTCTTCAAATGTTTTTGCATAACATAAGATGTCATCTAGATAAGGTGAGCAGCTTCATCTTGTAGTGTTTCCAATATCTCTTCCATGCTGTGCTGGAAAAGCAACAGGTGCATTCATAAGGCCAAACAAGAACAAGAATCCCCATGGCTTAATGAATGCTGTTAGATGTCAGGAATCTTCTATCATGAAGCCTTGATGGTATGCTTTTCAAGTTAAGCTGACGGTAGTCAATGCATAGATGGAGGCTGCCATCCCTTTTTCCCACACACACTACTGGAGATGAGTAACAAGACCTGGATCGAACTACCCAACCCTTGGCCATTAAATCTTGTATATATTGCTAAACTTCTCTGTATAGTGGTATTGGTATAGCGGCATAAGTCTTCTGCACTGTGGTGGCATCTTTTAAATTAATCTTCAGCTGTAGACTGGGAATGTTACCAATAGCTCCTTCAGCAAATGTGCCAGACTCTTCATAAAGAATCTGTCTGGTAACATGTTCCTGCTCAGAGTCTAAGTGGCTTAAGTATACAGCTGGGTGCCAAAGATCCTCTTCAGTTGTTTCACTCACCTCTTGCTGAGAACCTGTTGGTGGGTATGCCCTATTTTTCATCACCATGCTGGTCACTGCCTTTCCCAATTTATGTGGTGTTACATTGGCATCCCCTATTTCAGCTGTGTCCTCTGTGGCTGCAGAAACAAACCTAAAGGTTTCCTAAAACAGTTCTTCTTGGTATGAATATGGCAGGAGCAGTGCTGTTGTAAACAGGTACTGTAATAATAGAAGATGAGCTTTCAGGACTGCTTATGACTTCTTCACCAACATCAAGGTCTTCCAAGGCTGGGTTGTTTTCCAGTGGCTCAAACACTGCTACATCCCGATACTGGGGTGTTTAAAGTCAACTCTCCCCTTTACATTAACTACCTGTCCCTTGGGTATTTTGATACACTTTCTCTGAGTTTTCACAGGGAAACGTGTTTATCTATGGAAATCAAACTTACAAGTGTGTTGGCCAAGTTATGTTCAATAACTATTACCTTGCTCAACAGATGTGTCAAACCTTTAACACTGTCCTCAATTCCACTACTGTTTGCTCTAACTATCTCTCTATAGCGATTTGGCTAACTAAAACAGTACATGTATCGTAGACTGGTTGCTGTCACTGCCAGGTAAATCACTTTGCACCCCAACCCATCCATCAAATGGCAAAGACATACCATTCACCGCTATTATATCTAACTTACCGTGCACACCCATTAGTTCTTCAAGTGGACGTACAGTATGCTTGAATAAGTATTTTTCCCTCCATTGCCTAGCTAACATACTGACTTGAGCTCATGTATCAAGTAGTACCGTTATAGCAATGCCATTCATGTAACACTCAAGTAAGCACTTTCCTCCAATTACAGTGCAATGCTTTGTTTAGGAGCATAACTGGTACCACTAGACGGTATTTTTGCATTGTCTTTCTGGTGAGATTACATTTTGTTTTATTATTATTTTTACGTTGACACTCCTGTGAACAATATTTAAGCATTTTGGACTGTGAGCAGAACAGAACCTGTGGCCTTAATTTGCATACCACAAAAAACTGGGACCTATTCTCTTCCCCGATCACTGGTAGTCCCTTCTCAGTGATCAGTTTGCGTTTCCCAACTCAGAGAGATTCCCAAAGCACCCCACTGACCGATGTCCCTCTTTGCCACATTTAAAACAGTGTGTGCAATTTGCATTCCCCTGCTTTGAGCAGTTTTAGCACAGTTTGCCTCGCACTTCATCTGGTACCTGGTCAATTGGAGTGGCTTTTCTATGTGTCACAGCCTGATTTGACACTCTATTTGCCAGTTTTGGATAAAACCATCAATTGTGCAGTCAATCCCGAATAGCTTTTGAATTGCTTTCTGTCTGAACTGAGTTGTGATTTTTTCCTCTGGTTTTGATGGGAAGCTGTCAAGTTGCACATTGTGTAAGTGTGGGTTTTTCCACGTGATGCAATCCTGACCCTTTTCTGCCACTCAATTTCTTCACTGGTTACTTTAACCATTTGTTCTAACAACATCTCATCTGTCACAATTAAGTCAGATAGGTAAGGTTTCAAATCTCGTTGGATGTTGCTATACTTAACATTGAGACCATGGTAGACAGTATGGATGAATACTCCTTGCACTGTGGCTTGATCATATTTATTTTCTGTATTTGACTGGCGTGATGTAAACCAATATCTTTTGTTTTAGACCGATCATTCGGTAAAGAAACTATCGTGGAGATTCTTAATCATTCTGTTTGGAACTCATTCATTCCTGAAAAGGCTCTGTGCTGTTTTTCTCACCTAAGTGAGATTTCAGAAAGGCTTTTAACTCTGAAAGTGTAAGGTCAACTTTGTCTGTCAACCAAAATTTGTAAAATATTTACCTGTGGACTGACTGATCGGAATCGCCCCTCCCCACATGGGTCCCTTACTACGATTATTGTCTTTAAATATTTTTGTTAATATTTTTAATGGATGCAGTTGTCATTGGACTTGAAGAGAAACAACCTTTGTGTATGCATTGTGTTTAAATAAACATGGCCCATATGGTCCAATCAGATGACGTGTGGAGGACGGAGGGGGTGGGTTTCAGTGGTACCGATGTTTGACACACAGCTCATGGCAACTGAAGTTGAGCTAATTATCCAGGCAAATGGAATGAGAGCAGAAGAACTGGAGGTAAATTTGGCTTTTTGATAATTAAAAATAATAAACACTTAGTTCAAATAATAATAAAAAAAAAGATTAGAGCAATCGTATTACATAATTTGACACATGTAAAAGTCCATTGATGTGTGTCCGTCAGTAGTAATATTGTAGCTTATTTATAAATTCATGGTAATGAACCTGTAACGATGCACGAAGATTCACGCGTCTTTTTAACTAAATAAATGATTGAAATAGCATTTATAAATAATGTCTTATTTTTGGAAGTGGATAATTAAAAGCAGGCATGGGGTGAATTGAAACTAATGAACGAAAGGCTTAATTTTAAAATAAACCTAAAATAATATACATACCTGTTATTACAGAACACAGTCCTAATGGATTAATGCCTTATTTGCCAAGATCTTCCTGAAATGAAATATTATTGCTTTCTCCAGTCTCATTCTTCTTCATCATAATACTATTAGTAATAGAGACTCAAGTCATATTCCATACACATGTGCTGTTTAAGGTGTTTTAAACAGTTAATTGTCACTATAAGGGTCATTTTCAAAACATTTTGTTCCTGTACAAAATCTGCTCCTCCACTTACTCCAAATTAGCCTCAGGGCAGCTATTTTTCCAAAAAGCTTTGAAAATCCCCCTGTATATGTGCATGTAGGTTATGAGTTAATATGATTATAGTTATAATGTAGTAGTATTTTTGTAGGGTCAAGGTGTGATCAAGCCATCAGTGAGACCAGACAGAGAGAGGGTACAGCTGAGAAAGGGAAAGAGAGGACAGTAAGAAAGGATACAAAATAAAACTATACAGCATGAGGAGGTTCTTGGTGCCAAAAGAAATAAGCAAAGATTCTGCATTCACCTCTTCAAGTGAATGCAGTCAGGGGCAGAACAAAAGAAGTAGAGAGGAGATTTCAGACAATGAATCATCCTCTTCTGATGCAGAATTACTGGAGGATATTATTGAGAACCCCAGTGGTTCATTAAGTGATGTTCTTTTGGACAGCGATGATGAAACTGTTTCATCTGTACCAGCAGTGGTCCCACTGCCTGACACTGAGACTCCTGTCGCAACAAGGGTATGTTTTATGATATTTTAACATTAAAATAATTAAACTTAATAACATATTTATTCGTACATTCTTAGGTTTTACATACTGTATTGATGCATGGTGATTAACATTATTATTCTCTCTCTCTCATGAAAATTTAAGACTATCAGTATTGGACATCGCAAAAACATACCTGTCCAAAATAATCGCATATATTTCTAAAAACATGATTTCACATTTATTCATACCTTGTAAATTGAAATGCTATTAGATATCGCAAAGACATATATGTTTTTGCGTTATCTAATATTGATAGTCATACAGTTTTTCATGTTTTCATTTATATGTAACAAATGCTGAATGTACACTTGTATTTGTTTTGCTAGAAACAACTTTCAGTTACATTGTATCAAGAGTATGAATAATCCTGGAAGCTACTGTATGTATCAAAGAAGATAGTTGAGTTCTAGAGCTAATGTCTCAAATTGTTTTGGGCAGTGTATTTTTTAAATGCTTAAGTAACATTAGTGTTGTGCAAAACTAGTAAATATATGTTTAATATTATTACATTACATTAATTTTTTTATTTATTATTATTATTATTATTATTATTATATTATTATTATTATTATTATTATTATTATTATTATTATTTTAGATATTTCAAGATTCAGAAATGAAGACCCAAAAAGACCTGTTCTCCCAAAAAATTCAAGGAGGTGGCGCAAGAAGTTTTCAGTCCTTGTGGTACAATGCTCATTCGTGGTTGAAATACTCTCAAAGCAGAGATGCAGTGTACTGTTTTGCCTGCTGCCACTTTGCTCTGCCAAGTACACGTCGGAACCAGCTTTCACATCAACAGTTTACTCCAACTGGAAAAAGGCTACATTCCGAGATGGTGGATTTGCTTCACATGTGAAATCAGAATGCCATGCACTGGCAATGGGAGCCTGGAAAGAATACCAGAGGATGGTAGAGTCTAAAAATAACGGAAACTTTCTGGAAATTCTACATTTGGTTGGAAAGCAAAATCCATTGGTAGAAAGAAAGCTATTGGAGCATCAGAATGCAAAATATACAAGCAACACCATACAGAATGAAATGCTCCAATGCTTGGCAGACATGGTTCGAAAACAGATTATTGATGAGGTGAAAGAAAGTAAGCAGTTCTCCATAATAGCTGATGAAATCAAAGACATGAAAAAGAATGAACAGCTCTCTGTTGTCTTTAGGTACTATTATAATGGGGCAGTACATGAAAGATTTTTACATTTCCAAGAAGCTGAGCGTTTGGATGCAGAAGGATAGACAGAAAAAATAATTCAGTGTTTAGAATCATATGGACTTGACTACAAAGAGAATCTGGTAGGTCAAGGATTTGATGGAGTTGCTGTAATGAGTGGGAAACGTTCTGGAGTGACAACAAGAATTAAGGAAGTGGCAAAGCATGCTTTCTATGTCCACTGTCATGGACACTGCTTCAACCTAGTCCTTGTTGATCCAGTGAAATCAGTCAAAGAAACTGCTAATTTCTTTACTTTATTAGAGAAATTGTATGTGTTTATTTCTGGGTCTTACATGCGCCATAAGTGGTTGCAAATCCAAAAAGAGATGTATGAAGGTATGCCAAGAGAGCTTCAAAGGTTAAGTGATACATGATGGGCTTGTAGGTACTTTGCTTGGAGAAATGTCATGAATCAATTGCCGGCTATAATCAGTGTACTAGAGGAAATAACTGAAGAAGACCATTCAGATAGAGCAATGGATGCACATGGCTTACTTGCTCAAATTGACATTGTTTTCACTGGTATACTTGCTGTGTTCCGTAAGATTCTAGGCAAAACGAAGACTTTGTCAGATATGCTCCAGTCACAAAAACTTGATTTGGCCAGAGCTATTGACCTGATTGATGCTGTACAGGAGACCCTTCAGCAGTCTCATAGTGAATGTCACTTTGAATATATCTGGACAGATGTTGTTGATACAGCTAACAGTTGCCATGTTCCCAAGAAAAGAACTCCACGTACAACTTCAAGACTTGAAGGATCGGTAGTGATTCTACAGTTGGTGAGTGAAAGGACGGAAGAAAAAAGGACACTTTCAGAACAAACATATTGTACCGGCATTCTTGACACGATAATTGGGGAAATGGAACATAGATTTTCAAAGAAAAACTGCCACATCATGAAGGGAGTACATGCACTGAGTCCTAATAGTGAAGACTTTTTGAAGATGCTGTAAATCCACTAGCAGAAGCATTTGGTTCAGATATAGGCAATCTCAGCCATGAGCTACATCAGGCCCATCGAATCTTGGATCGTAAAGTTAAGAGTGGCATGCAGAAGCCATCCAGTTTGCTCGAGTTCACAAGATTTCTGGAACCATTTGGGGATGTTTTTCATGAACTCTCATTTATGTAAAATTGCAGTAACAATACCTGTAAGCAGAGCTGCTTGTGAGCGTAGCTTCTCCACACTGAAGACTGTGAAAAATCATTTGCATTCTGTAATGGCAGACAACCGAATGAGCAAACTTGGAGTCCTAAGCATTGAATCTGAATGTGCAAAATCCCTGCACATAAATGACTTTGTATATCTTTTTGCAAGGTACCATAAAAACAGAAGGATCCAGTTGTTTCAAAATCAAGCTGCTGCTGTTTTTGTTAATGATTTGATACCATACCTCCTCCTTGTCACCCTGGATTTAAAGGAGGAATTGAAAAGTTGAGTATTTTCAGTTCAGATAAAGGTTACATTTATGGCATTTTTATTTTAAGTTTAGCATTTAGCTGAAACATGACATTCAACTTTGAAAACCATTGAAAGAGGCAGACAATGCAGTTTAGTGAAGTGCGAAATCCCTGCACATGAATAACTGAAGATTTTTTTGCAAGGTACCACAAAAACAGAGGATCCAGTTGTTTTAAAATCAAGCTGTACTGTTTTTGTTATTGATTTGATACCATACCTCCTCCTTGTCACATCGTCACCCCCCCCCAACACCCCAAACAAAAAAACCTAGAACCACCCCTGCTGTCAACATATTTTAAAAGTTTCCAGATTTTATTACTCACTTCTAATTATTTCAAACACATTGTACTGCTGCTTTATGCCTTCATCTTTTTGCTTGGAAATATTACTCAGCCCAATTTATCCACCAAAAATGTTGTAATCTTTGCGATGCTATCATTAACAGAATTCGCATCAAAGCACCCCCTGGTGGTAGCTTGCGAAGTGTGTTTTACTTTGTTTCTGGTGATAGCACGGTACTGTGCTTTTGTATCACGTGCATCATTTAATAACACTGGCAATGGGTTAGTTTTACTCTGTTCAGTTTGACTAACATTTTTGTTTTCTAACATTTTTCTCAATTACAACATTACACTGTTGTTTTTCCATCTCTGCGAATGAATCCATTATTTCATCATGCAAATACATCTTCCAGTTCTAACAATTCAGGATTATACACATAAGCAGTAATGTAATCAAAACATTTCCTCCTCATTTTCAGTATTTATATTTATTACTCGGTATCTGCTGTAGCGAAAATGCTATTTTATGTAGTCTCTCTGCATTCAGTTGATGCAGGCCTTTTCGAATGTTCCAGATCACGTCTTTTCGCACTGTGGGATCACTCATTGTTGTGCTGTTCAGAAACTCGCGTCACGGCTGATGTCTCTCAGTTTCACTAGACCAGCCTGTCCCCCTCTGTGTTGCTTTCTGTTCAGCACAGAATGCAGTAAACCCGTTGTGCTCAGCAGTGATCTCACAGACGCCGTCTCGTCTCTCAGTTGCTTATACCGGACCGAGCCCCCAAAATCTGTTACAGGTCCTCGATATCACTGTCAAGTCCCGTGGCAGATTGTTTTTTCTGAATATTAAGTTAAGAAAGACAGTCAATATTATTGCTTTCACTTCAGTGGTCAGTGGTGTTCTGAAGAGCAAGTAACAACGCTGATCTATATCTGTCTCTCTCGAATGGCGCCAGCAACAGGCTGCTTCGTAGACTACAGGACTTTACATAAAAATATGCATTTTCCATATATTGCACATGATTAAACAGGTAAGTACTTTTATATAAATCTTGTGGGTGCTACATATATCCAGTGTAGGCACCTCTATTCATGGGTTCCTGGTGATGAATCAACCATCCCCCATGTGAGGGCACCTAAAGAATTGAGATGGTCTTTTATAGAAGCCTTATCTGGAAGGGCTACAATTGACAGTTCGTTTCTGGGTCAGGGAATTGGGTCAGCCTGGATGGAGTTGTCTGACTACTGTTGTAAGACTGTATTGACCTGAGAGTTAAACGAGGGGCAGCTGCAAGTAATAAGGACAGCTGCAACCGTTTACCACACGATATCATGCGGGATTACATATAGGGGCCAGGGTAACGCAAGTCTTTTCCTTCGTTTGGGTACTTAACGCTTGGAGAGAGAAGGATCGAGAGAGGAGCTCTCGTTGTAAAGAGAACTACGTGTTGTGTTTTGTTGTGTTTGTTTGTAATTGTCTGCGTTTTGCACCACCAGACAGTTAACTCACCTGTCCGGAGCTGTCGACCAGGGTCAGCACAATCCGGATCACCACTGCACGGAACCGTCACGAAATACAGTGTCTTCACCCACCACAAGCACGTCTGCACTCACCCAGGACTGGTGACCGTGTGTTCGTTTTGTTCGGGACTGTGCCCTGTATTATTATTATCCCCGTGCTTTACACATTGTTGTGTATAGCCGGGGATTTATTATTTAACGGTCACCAGACCTGGATTATAAATAAAAGCACCTTTGTCACTGGAAACTGTTGTCTGCCTGTCACTCCTGCATCGCATCATTGTACACCTGTTCCCCTCCACTAGCCACTTTGCCACAGAGCTATTGTTCTTATATCCAGTGTAGGCTACCTCTATTCATGAGGCTTTACCTTTAGAATTTGCCAGAATTGCAAATTGTGGCCCCATGTTAAAACCACCAACCAAGGACTAATTGAGATGGTCTTTTATATCAGCCTTTTTTGCACCCAGCTGTACAATTAACTAATTTGTTATACCCAGTTAGACCATTGCATTCTGGGACATGTAGTTGTCTGAACTACTAACTGAACTACATCTACAGCATATAAAAAGCGAAAGCCCCTGAAAAAATTGTTCAGAGTATCTATATAAAACTCGAATACAGATGACCGATATACACCAAAAAATTAAATTAATAAACACTGTAGAACTGAAGCAGATTCTAATTTAACAATTGTAGGTGTTTATAATTTTTCTGTGTGTGTACTGCGTCAGTCACTCTACACAGGGACCCGTGATTGTTACTTAACCTGATAAAAAAAAAAAAAAAAAAACTGTCATGAACACAAAAAATGCTTTTTGTTGGAGCTTATGAAAAGGAACAGTCCTACTACAGATGTGTTTTTTTTTTTTTTTTGTATGAACACTAAATATATATTTAATAAACCATCGGCTGAAGCTGTGGCCTTCAGGCTTTAATGTGCACAATAATTTATAGTTTGTCCCTCCCCTTTCAGCAAAACAATTCAAAATTCAAGGCCCAGCAACTGAAACAGCAATGAACGGTTCACACCCTCGTATTATAAGAAGCACACTGGCAGTTGATAAAGACTGTTTTCCAAGATTGCTTTTTCTGTGATTCCAAGTGGTTTCATCAGCGGATGCCATTCAAACATAAAAAAATAATAAAAACAAACATCTAAAATGAAAAACGCAGGGGCTGTCTCTGTATGCTAGAAACATACAACAACTACAAACATTAACAGAATACAATTAAATAGATAAAAATAAACTTACCTTTAAGTTAAACTTTGCACCACCAATTGTGCATAGCTCTCCTCTAAGTCTACTGTTTGTTTTTCAATCGAGCTCAGGCGCTCATGAAAGCAAAAAGTCTCGCAATCAAGCAAAAGGCATTCTTGTTCCTATCTGTATTCCATAGTAACCATGACCCTACCTGCGCTATCTAAGCAGTTATAATCCACTTTTGCATTTGACCTTAAGGAGAGTCAAAGGTTACAGTCAAGGCAATTTTTGAATAGAGCATTTATGGGTTCCTATATCTGTCCCATAGTAGCCATGACCCTATCTCTAATCTGTAAGGAGTTACAAGTAGTTTTGCATATGACCTTAAGAAGAGGTCAGTGGTCAAAGTCAAGGCATTTTTTGAATGGAGCATACATGGGACCCTATATGTGTTCCATAGTAACTATGACACTGCTTAAACTCTCAAAGTTCTAAACAAGTTTTACATTTGAGCTTTAGCAATGTAGTATGTGCAAATATGTGCAATTTGACCATAGCTGAAATTTGATTGGCTCACGGTGGCCATGTTTTTTTTTTATGTAGCGAGTTGCTTTGGACAATCTTAATAGACAACTTTGCCGAGGCTAGGTATGCAAAGTTTCACTTCAATCAGCATAACCGTTTCAGAGAAGTTGTTTGAATATTTTCAACAAATCCAATATGGCCGCCAACCGATGTGACTGATCGACTTCTCTTGAACAACCGTAAATCTAGGTCATGAGGGGAGTTTGTGCACCAAGTTTCAGATCTCTGTTGTAAACCGGTTCGGAGAAGAAGATTTTTTAAAATTTTCCAAAATTTTCGAAAAATCCAATATGGCCACCACACCATGTGACTTATGACCTTAATTTTTGCTCTGACATCCCTTAGGTGACTAACACAATACCAGGTTTCATGAGTCTCTGTAAAACAATGTTGATTTTAGAGATTTTTTGAAAAAAGAGTGGAATAAAAAAAATCCAAACAGAAACAATTTTGGGTGTGAAGCCTAATAATAATAACAAGAACACACACACACACACACACACACACATAAATGGCTGCTCCAACTCCTTCCTCAGTTTCATTTGAAAAATGCCTAAACCATCCACATCAATCATGTACTCCGTCCACTAGTTTTGAGATGCCACTTTTTTTTTTATTGCAGAACTTCAAATAAATGGAAATGTTTAGTTTATTTTTAACAAGTGTAACTTCTTAAACACATTCTTAAATACAAAGGAAAGGTTATGTCCTCTGGGACTATATAACACTGCAGATGTATGCACAGTAAAGGTGTTTTAATGATTTTTCCCCCAAAATTTATAATTAACTTTGAAACAGCTGTTTTATAAGCTGTATAAACCACCTTATCAACCTAATCACCACCCAGGAGTGTGTATATTTCATGGGAACCGCGCGGAACCGCGTGGCCCAATGGTTTATATATATATATATATATATATATATATATATATATATATATATATACACACACACACACACACACACACACACACACACACACACACACTACTGGTCAAAAGTTTTAAAACACCTCAATTTTACCAGTTTTTATTGAAATTTAGGCAGTTTAATGTCTGAATGTACTCTGAAATTAAAGCATAGAACAAATAAACAATTGGAGATAAAAAAAAAGAAATCATGGAATCGTTTTGTTTAACAAAATTTAATCTAAATTTTTGACTCATCAAAGTAGCGAACTTTTGCAGATATAAAAGCTGAACAGACTCGTGGCATTCTTTCTACAATGGAAATCAAATATTGTTCAGACTTGTAGGTTGCTTTGCTTTCACCCTTCTGTCAAGTTCATCCCGAACCAGCTCGATGGGGTTTAAGTTTGAAGACTGTGCTGGCCATTCCATGATTTGAAGCCTCCTATCTTGTTCTTTTCTTCTAAGATAGTTCTGACATAGCCTGGAGGTATGTTTTGGGTCATTATCTTGCTGTAGAACAAACCCCTGACCAACTAGACGTATACCAGAGGGTACTGCATGGCGCTTCAAAATGTTGTGGTAGCCATTTTGGTTAAGGGTGCCACTCACTCTGTGCAAGTTGCCGAGTCTGGATCCAGTAAAAGAGCCCCAGACCATCACGCTTCCTTCTCCATGTTTGACAGTTGGTGTCACACACCGAGGAACCATCCTTTCGCCTACTCGACGGCGTACAAAAACCCTGCGTGATGAACCGAAGATTTAAAATTTGGATTCATCGGTCCATGTGATGGTGCTTCATGGCCCAGGCAAGCCTCTTTTTCTTATTTTTTTAACCGATTAGTGCAGGCTACTGTTGTAGTCATTGTTGTCATGTCATCCATGTATGCTCGAATTGATTGTAGTCGCATTCCAGAAGCCACGTGCTCTCCTCCCTCTACCCATTTTGATGCCCTAATAATTACTTCCATTGCCATGGTAAAAGCCAGTGGAGAAATGGTACATTCTGCCATTATTCCAACTTCTAGGCATTGCCATGTAGTGCTGAATTCTGAAGTTGAAAAACTAAATTGCAAATCTCCAATGTTGCAAGCTTATCTTTTATGACCCTTTGTAACAGATGGAGTCCCTCCTTCTGACTTTGTTCTGCTTTTCTCCATTGCTTCCTCAACTGCCTCCTTTCTCTATCTAAGCGTGCAATCTCCTGTTGCAGTCTAGACTTTCCAGGAATAGTTTGTACTTTTTCCTTTTTTCAATTCCAAACCTCTCGCTTCCATATGCGTAGATGATGTCCCCAAATTTATCCAGCTTATTTTCAACTGTTCAACATAACCTTTTCAAAGTAAAACAGAGACCCGTGTTTACTGTTTCCCACTCAGTTTTCTCACAAGCTCTTGGCCATTTAACTCCAGGCTTGTGCCCGTAGAGGTTCTTTTCTCTCTTACGCTGGTCTGACCGGGTTCGCAAGGATCATTAGGTTCATCACTAGTTGTATCCACACAAGTTCTCCTCACGTCTATGACAGGGGTGCTGATATCCTGCGAACTGTGGTTTGCTTCCTGTCACTGGATTTCATTCGACTGACTTGACTGACTTCGTAAGAAGTACTGATAAATGCAAGGCCCTTGTCCCTTCTCCCTCAAACATTTAATTCTCCCTTGATGAATCTTCAAACCCCTGACCGTTGTCGCCTTGCTCCAGCCGCAGACACATCTGTTGAGTAAGGGGTGGGAGGAGCACAAAGGCTCATCCAAAAAAATGTAGTGAAGCAGGTGCTCCTACTAAGATGTCAGATTCGCATGTATTTTTATTTATGTATACCATAGCTCTCAAAAGTATTCACCCCCCTTGGACTTTTCCACATTTTATTGTGTTACAACATGGAATCCAAATGGATTTAATTAGGACTGATCAACACAAAAAAAGTCCATAATGTCAAAGTGAAAAATTAAATCTAGAAATTGTTCTAATAATTGATTGCATAAGTATTTACCCCCTTTGCTATGACACACTGTGACAAAGTGCCTGCCCCTTTGTATATTATCTGTTATGTGTTGCGTGTGATGTGTTTAAATGTTGGTGTATAGACATTGGTACACGGGATATAAACGGGTCTGTGTAACACGAGTGTTTAAAATGTTAATGTGTATTTAGGCATGAGGATTGCACAGCACTTCACGTGCAAGTAAAATGTAGTAATATGTGAGCACGGGGAATTGCACTTTATTAATTCACGTGCTGGGATTCAAGTGAATAATTAATTGGTCATTGAATCCCAGCACAACAGTACATATAGATGCACATTGTACATGAAACATTCGCTCAGCTCCACCAAACCACACCTCTCTGTCATTCATTCCTTTTCCTGGTTCTGACGCCGCCCACTTCTGCCATCTCTGTGACACGTGGTGTCCTGCGTGGGATAACAGCGCCTCCAAGCGTCAGACCAGGAGAGGTGTTTTATCAAAAAAAAAAAAAAAAAAAAAAAAAACACAGCAACAACAACAACAAAAAAAAAAAAAAAAAAAAAAAAAAAAAAATGGAAGGCTGGGACTGGAGAGATGGCTACCAGGACCTGGAGGAGTTCCTCGGTGGTCTGATGGACCAGGGCTGGTGCCTTGCCAGAGGGGAGTTTGGGCACCCGGTGGTGTGCTGCCCCTACCAGGAAGGAGAGGAGGAACTGCCACAGGAGAGGAAGGTGAGGAGGTGGCAGAGAAGGGGAAAGGGGAAGAGGAAGGCAGAGGTCCCACCGCTGTCTCCAGAGCCGCACCAGTCTCCTACAAGGGAGGGAGAGCCGCACCAGTCTCCTGTAACAAGGGGAGACTACATGCCGCTCCCACCTCCACCGGCAGGAGCAGAGCAGCAGGAGCTGCCTCTGCCTCCGCCACCTCTGCCTCCGCCACCTCCACCGGCAGGAGCAGAGCAGCAGGAGCTGCCTCTGCCTCCGCCACCTCCACAGAGCAGCCTCCTCCACCAGCAGAGGGTGAATGCCTGCTGGGTCCCTGTCCACCAGCAGAGGGTGAATGCCTGCTGGGGGTCCCTGTCCACCAGGAGAAGATGAATGCCTGCTGGTATCACTTCCCCCACCAGCAGAAGGTGAATGCCTGCTGTTATCACTTCCCCCACCAGCAGAAGGTGAATGCCTGCTGGTATCACTTCCCCCACCAGCAGAGGGTGAATGCCTGCTGGTATCACTTTCCCCACCATCACAAGGAGAGGAGCTGGAGCTTCCTCTGTCTCCACCTCCATCAGGGGGAGAGGAGCAGTAGCTGCCTCTCCCTACACCAGAAGGACCAAGACTAGATGATGGTGGTCCTCAACAGCCCTTGCATAGGCTGCTGAGGGAAGCACGGGGAAGAACCTCCCGGCCGCGGTGGCCGAAAAGAGGACCAACACACGCACCCCAGCTTGTCCTGACTCCCAGCCTCGCTTCGCCCAAGGATGCCAGCCTCGCTTCCCCCAAGGATGCCAGTCTCGCTTCGCCCAAGGATGCCAGCCTCGCTTCGCCCAAGGATGCCAGCCTCACTTCGCCCAAGGATGCCAGTCTCGCTTCGCCCAAGGATGCCTCAGCATCGCCTGGGGTTGCCCGCCGCTCCGCATCACAGCCGGAAGTACTGTGGCCGGAACCCCACGAAGGGGAGCTACCGGCCACGAAGGAGGGGGAGGAGGTCTGGAGACCACCAACCCCAGCAGCAGTTTCGCTGCCGGAGAAGGGGGAGGAGGTCTGGAGACCACCAACCCCATCAGCAGTTTTGCTGCCGGAGATCGTGGGGGTGGTCCGGAGACCTGCTCCCTCTGCAGTTTCTTCCCTGCAGGAAGAACTGTGGTTGAAGCCCCACCAAGGGGAGCTTCCGGCGCCAAAGAAGGGGGAAGGTCAGGAGACCACTCCCCAAGCAGCCTTTCTGCTGCCAGGACTACCGTAGCAGGAGAATGCCACCCTGCTGTCAGCATTGCTGCTGACAGCATTACGACCTGTGGGCCCCTGGAAGCCTCCGGTCCTGGCCAAGGACTTTGGGCGGGACTTTTGGGCTTTTAAGGGGGGAGGTGGCCACTGAGGCCATATGTGCTTTGCACAGGGGGGGAATATGTGACAAAGTCCCTGTCCCTGTGTATATTATCTGTTATGTGTTGCGTGTGGTGTGTTTAAATGTTGGTATATAGACATTGGTACACGGAATATAAACTGGTCTGTGTAACACGAGTGTTTAAAATGTATATGTGTATTTAGGCACGAGGATTGCACAGCACTTCACGTGCAAGTAAAATGTAGTAATATGTGAGCACGGGGAATTGCACTTTATTAATTCAAGTGCTGGGATTCAAGTGAATAATTAATTGGTAATTGAATCCCAGCACAACAGTATATATAGATGCACGTTGTCACATACTCGCAGTTGGGTGTTCGGTGAGTGGAGAACTGGATTGGAGACGGAGGAAATAATAAGTATAATAATAAATAATAATAATAATAATAATAATAATAATAATAATAATAATAATAAATAATAATAATAATAATAATAATAATAAAATAATAATAATAATAATAATAATAATAATAATAATAATAACAGAAAGTATCTGCTTACCGTGTTTGTCTGTCTAGTCCGTTTTGTTTGTCTTTTTGTTTTGGCGATGTGTGCTGTGTGCTGTGTTTGTGTTTGTTTGTACAACCTTTTTATTTTCTGTTCTTTTTATTATATGCTGAGCGAAACATTCGCTCAGCTCCACCAAACCACACATCTCTGTCATTCATTCCTTTTCCTGGTTCTGACGCCGCCCACTTTGGCCGTCTCTGTGACACACACCTAAATAAGCTCTGGTGCAACAATTGACTTTAGAAGTCACATAATTAGTTGAATGGAGTCCACATGTGTGCAATTAAGGTGTTTCATATGATTTCAGGTTAAATACACCTGTCTCTGGGAGGTCCCACGGTTGGTAGATTTCCTAACAAAAACTACATCATAAAGATGAAGGAACATTCAAAGCAAATCCGGAATAAGGTTCTTCAAAAGCACAAATCAGGGTTAGGATATAAAAACATTTCCAAGGCACTGAATATCCTCTGGAGTACAGTAAAGTCCATTATTAAGAAATGGAGAGAATATGGCGCAACTGTGAATCTGTCTAGAACAGGCTGTTCTCAAAAACTCAGTATCCGGGCAAGAAGGGCACTAGTCAGGGAGGCCACCAAGAGGCCTATGGCAACTCTAAAGGAGTTACAGACTTCCACGGCTGAGCTGGGAGACACTGTGCATACGGCAACAATAGCCTTGGTGCTTCACAAAACTGGCCTTTATGGGAGAGTGGCAAAAAGAAAGCCATTTTAGCAAACTTGTATTTTCATGTTGAAACATGATATCCGGTACTACACTAGGTTAATGAAATCTATTGCACTTCACTGGATAGTAAAATTGTCTCCATCCCTTCTCTGACTTCTTTCTGTCAGTAACCAGTCAGCTGTTTCCCATGTGCACCTAAATGAAATTGTACGTACACACAAATAACATTTTAGTTGCTGTAGGTACCGATGTAAAGCAGATTCACCAAACCGTTGTTAAATTCACCTGGAGTTGCTCATTGAACTGTTGTTAAATTCACCAGGAGTTGCTGAACGAACCGTTATTAAAAATTCACCAGGAGTTGCTCAATGAACTGTTGTTAAATTCACCAGGAGTTGCTCAATGAACTGTTGTTAAATTCACCAGGAGTTGCTCAATGAACTGTTGTTAAATTCACCAGGAGTTGCTCAATGAACTGTTGTTAAATTCACCAGGAGTTGCTCAATGTTGTTAAATTCACCAAGTTGCTCAATGAACTTTTGTTAAATTCACCAGGAGTTGCTCAATGAACTGTTGTTAAATTCACCAAGAGTTGATCAATGAACTGTTGTTAAATTCACCGGTGTATCACCGCTGAAGCAGCGGATTCACCGGGGTTGAGAGTCGGGGAACTGCAGCAAAACCGAAATGTCGCTCCCACTGTGGAACTTTGTCTTACATGGAGATATCATTATTAATGTAATTGTAGATTCAGAGATGCTAAATCTTTTGAAAATGGGTATGGAGTGTACTTTTAATAAATATATAATAGCGCTAATAAACATATTGATATAAGGGAGTGTGCATCATGAATGCAGCCATTTTGAAATTGTTTAAAATTATCAGAGTTATCATGAATCAAACTATATAACTATATATTCATATACAATTATATCAACTACAAGTGCTTATCAAAATATTTATGTTTGTTTGAGTTGATTTTGTTTTACTAAGGACTAAAATCACAACACAACGAAACGTGCCTGTCACAAAGACAGCAGTAGTGGGTGACGTCAGACCAGAAACAGGATGTAAGCACATAGTGGGAAATATGCCTGATATACGCTCCTTGCAAAGGAGCCGACTCTTTTGTACAGCGATATCAGCGCTGTGCTTCAGTACGAGAAGTCCCGGGTTCACCCACGCCCTACACCTATGTGTGAATTGCCTTGCCCTGTGTGAGGCGCTTGCCTGCGGGAACCGAGATCACTACAATATATTAGCTTATAACTTTGTACAGGTATCAAATACAGTCAATATTACTATTAACTATAGATAGGAAACCAGTGTAGCATGAAAAAGTGCACCCCATGAGATTATACACCCCCTCTGATCCACGATCTTTAACTCGCAGACGCATCACAAAGCATCACCTGATTTGTATTATTAGAAATCCTTTAAAAAAGCATATTTTGTTAAAAAAAATGTATAGACACTACAGACTGCAAGCTTCTCAGGATATACTTTACTCCCTTTGAATGGACGTCTGCTGTACTTCAATCAGGGTAACTCACTGTGAGGGGTAGCGCAGTTTTTCTGACTAGTCTGACAATCTTAGCTACCGGCTAGCTCATCCTGAGCGGGTAACTGAGATTGTGAGAAGACCAGCCAGAGTCCTGTGGTTACAACTATATTGTCATATTTTCTACATTTTCTTTAAATTCTCAAATTAATAAATCTTAAAGTGACTTATTAGTGTGTGGCAGGAAATGGCGTTGCAGTGACATCAGATCAGAAGGAAGCAGGCACGAAAACACAGGTCAGGTAGCTGCAGTTTACAAAAAAGGGCGCGGTGTGTGCCGTTTATTAAACAACACAAAAATGAATACAATATTTAAAAAAAATAAACTCTTGCTCACAGATGACACAAATAAAATATTGAAACAATCAAAATCACGAACACAAATATACATATATATCCTTTTTTACATCTCGTTTTTCTCCTCTCGCTCTCCTGTTCCGCCGCTCGAACACACCACCCCGAACATGGAGTGCTGCAGGCTTTTTATATAGGTGACCATCTCCTGATTAGCAACAAATTTCGGGAGATTAATTCATTAATTTGGCCACCTTCTGCACAAGGTTTTAAATCAATGTGGATGGACTTCCCATCCATGCTGCAAAAACAATAAAAAACAAAACTGCACAGCTACGCCGTCATATTTACAAATAAAATAAATAAATCATAATACATATATAGCACAGGGATGGAGGGGGACACCCTGTTCTAAAAATAAATAAACAAAATACATTTAAGCAGGGCTTTCCTACCGCCTGCTACAGTGTTACATACATACAAACATACATACAGTATATACATTCCAAGTTATTTTACATCCTGCATTAGCTAGTCTATCATACTAGATGGCATTCTCTTATACTTCTTTCAGAATTTCTATTTCTCCTCCCCAAGATGGTTTATGTACAGTGAAAGTTTGTTACATTTTGCTTTTGGCACTGCCTATCTTTAAACCCAACTGGGATATAATGATCACATCTCTTACATTCAGAAGGGTTTGAATATGTGACTGAAGGCCTGTTTCTTCAGCCAGTACCCTGATGTCAGCATTGCTTGTTAATTCAGAAGGAAAATGTGATGCCTTCAAGCTTGAATGTAACCAATAACCCAATGTTTAACCTTTCTATAACTTCTTCCATACCTGTCATCTTTTGAAAAGTATTAGAATGAGACGGCCCACAACCTGTGTCTGGGGGTCTTATACTATTACTGGTGTGAGGTTCCATGGAGGTATTACAGAGCAGAGGGCAGCTCGTGCTGGTGTGAGGTTCCATGGAGGCAATATAGAGCACAGGGCAGCTCGTGCTGGTGTGAGGTTCTATGGAGGTATTACAGAGCAGAGGGCAGCTCGTGCTGGTGTGAGGTTCCATGGAGGTATTACAGAGCAGAGGGCAGCTCGTGCTGGTGTGAGGTTCCATGGAGGTATTACAGAGCAGAGGGCAGCTCGTGCTGGTGTGAGGTTCCATGGAGGCATTATAGAGCACAGGGCACCTTGTGCTGGTATGAGGTTCCATGGAGGCATTATAGAGCACAGGGCAGCTCGTGCTGGTGTGAGGTTCTATGGAGGTATTATAAGGCAGAGGGCGGCTCTTGCTGGTGTGAGGTTCCATGGAAGTATTATAAAGCAGAGAGCAGCCCATACCAGTGTGAGGTTCCAATCCAGGTTGAACAGGTATAATGAAATTACTCATCGCTTTAGGACCTGCTCATATGGTTCAATTTAACAGTAAGGACATGGTTTGAACAAAGACCTGGACTGGAAGTGCTGACTTTGCCTGCTGTTGATAATCTCCTGTGGTGGCATCCACTACATTCAATGTATTTTTATTGCAACATTCCCTCTATTTCACTTATCAATACAGTAGCTGTGAATTCGTTCTTAAACTTTTTACTTGTTGGGACCCCCTTTGAAGTGACTTCCTGCTGTTTCGTGGTAAAAGGAACATTCCACAGTTCTATTAAAGTCTTTGTCAGAGCGTTTTATTAAACACTGGAGATTTATTACTGTGTGCTTGTGTGTATATCAGTTTCTGATGAACTGGTCTCATTAAGACGAGCAGGTAATAACTAATAGGTAATAAATTAGTATACTTTTGATGTGGTCATTTTGCCCAGCCTCTCACTTGGTGGCACTGTAGATTGCAGCACACAGCTGAATTAATAGAAAAAAACAGGAATAAAGGGTTGCAATACACTTATATTAAAGTAAAATAAAATATGAAATCATGTATCTATTGTGCAATTAAAACAAAGCATATATTCTAAGATAATACAAACATTGGAAGAGATACACAGATGCTATTCACACACAATGTACACAGTGTTTTTCACATTGGGTTAGAATTATAGATTAAAAGCAGTGTTTTAATTGTTTATGTTACCTGACTGGTACATGATATCTGCCTGATATCCCATTACAAAAATAACAACTGCTGCCAGCTATTCAAAGCTTAGCGATACTGAAAAATGACTTTTACTCGGAATATATTTTTTTCAAGTACAACATATGATCTGAAGCTCTATACTTATCCTTCCTAGTATCGGTTTACATTTAAATAAACTTATATGTCAAAAACAAACCAAAAAAAAAAAAAAAAAAAAAAAGTTAAAAGTGAGGAAAACCTGTTGTAATGTTCAGTGATAAGACAATGCTTATAAAACTTGTGCATCACCCCTTTGACACAGGACATGAATCCAGCACAATTTCCACAACACCCTCCCAACTGATCCTCAGAAATTACCTTAACACATTTCTCATCATTTCAATATCACAGTTCAGTTTAGTCTTCTTGTTTGTAAAGATCACAGAGCATGATTTATCATGTGAGAGTTGAATCCCTTACTGCTCACCCAGCTGTCTGTTATACCCCAAGTGTGAGTGAGTGCCTGACCCACGTGGCAGAAGCTGAAGCTGGCACTCAAAGACTAGGGAAGTCATTGGCTGGTTGTTTTGAAATGTGCTCTTCCTCAGTACTATTTTAAATTCTGACTTCAAAGATATTTATTTTCCACAAAAAAAGCATTTTGTATGATCTGCACTTTCAAATCCTGTGATAAGTGTAAACATAGTAATTACAAAGTAAACACAGCCCTGTGTGTAATTACAGTCTACAGTAATTACAAAAGATATCAGCAACTGCCTGCTCATTTTTTAATTCAAAGAGGCACGTGGATAAATATGTTTGTTTTTATGAAACAATTTATGATAATACCAGTAGAAGGTTCAAATAGATCAATTGTAAAAAGTGGAGATGCCATTAAATCACATGTTATTTGACAGTGTTTTGGATTGTTTTGAAATTTGAATGTGATTTTTTTTTTACCATCGCAAGTGCCCTAAAAACTCTTTAGTAAAACTTTAAGGTTTGTTTTTTGTAGGGTATCTGGTTTCCGAATTTGAAGCCTAAATGTATGGCAATGTTGATGACTGATGATTATTATACACATGGTACAATGACGTCACCTGGGTGGGCCTGAGTATTCGTAATGGGTATGGACATTTTTCTGAGTATGCGTACTACTAGTCTACTATGTATATATATATATATATATATATATATATATATATATATATATATATATATATATATATAGTGATGGATTGCCCTCCAGTCACACATTTTCCTTCTCCGAATAAACGTTTTAAACACAGGATGCCAGGAAACACTGTGTTTATTGTTTCAAATAATAAAAAGAAAAATAAACAGAACAAAACTTAACCCGTTCTCGGGCACGATCTAAACATTTCTTTCTCTAACTAATAACAAGGCAGGCTAAGCCTGTTGCCTCGTCTTCAAAACCAATTCACAATCCAAATCCAAAAACCAAAATACCTGTTTCAGTGTTCGTTTACCAATAACTCAATCGCAAATAGTTTCCTCTGTTTACTCTCCCAATCACTAACCAAACTCCTCACGTTCTCCCTCACGAAAAACAGCCTCTCACACTCGTTTAAACAGTCTTAATTAATCTGCTAATTAGTCTATTAAATAAACCTGGAGTTGGTCCCAATTCCTGTAGCCACTACCGGGTCCTAGTGCCCCCATTGTATTGTCTCTCCACAATAAGAACTATTTATTTTAAGCCCGATTTAATTTTAATCTCCCTTTTTAACAAACCTTTTATCAATTAACAGTGTATTAATTAACCAATCTTTAGTTTTAATCCCAAACACTTTATACTAATTATTTTGCTTACAACCAGTTTGTTTACATTGACTTTTACGTTTTTTAACCGACCAATCCCTTGCAATATATATATATATATATATTAGTGCCTTGCAAAAGTATTCAGACCCCTGACCAATTCTCTCATATTACCGAATTGCAAATGGTACATTGAAATTTCGTTCTGTTTGATATTGTATTTTTAAACACTGAAACTCAGAATGAATTATTGTAAGGTGACCTTGGTTTTATGTTGGGAAATATTTTTAAGAAAAATAAAAAACTGAAATATCTTCAACCCCCACACATTAATATTTAGTAGAGCCACATTTCGCTGCAATAACAGCTTTAAGTCTTTTGAGATAAGCATGTGCATTCAATGCACCATTTGTAATTCAGTAATATGAGAGAATTGGTCAGGGGTCTGAATACTTTTGCAAGGCACTATATATATATATATATATATATATATATATATAGATATATTATATATATATATAATAATATATATATATATGTATGTGTATATACATATATATTGAAAATGCATTGAATCGGCTCCCAGCTATAATAAGGCAGTGATGACTGTCAGTCTCAAGTCTAGAGACAGAGTGACAATCCAGGAGGACTAAGCATTATTCTGTATTGTGTGAGGAGGTCAGGCAGACAAAATGTCTCAGAATCATACTCTTTTCAAATATATATTACTTTCACTTTCTATATATATAATATATATATATATATATTATATATATATATCTATATATATATATATATGCAAATTTTCTCAAGTTGGCTGTTAGCTGGGCTGCCCTTAGAGACTGAAGGACTGCTGTAATCCTTGCCAAATGCTCTTGCCAGTTGGAGCTGTAAATCACCACATCATCAATATACACTGCTGCACATTCATGATGTGGGAATAAAACCTGGTCCATCATATTCTGAAAGGCAGCGGGCATACCATGTAGCTCAAACAGTATGGTTTTGATATAAAACAGACCTTCTGGTGTTGAAAATGCGGTTTTCTCTCTAGAACTGCAGGTTAAGGGGATCTGCTATCAACCCTTTTTCAGGTCCAGTCGAGATAAACTTCGCCTTTCCCAGTGTGTCTAAAAATTTGTTGACCTGAGCCAAAGGGTATACATCGAACTTGGCAATAGCGTTTACCTTTCGGAAATCTGCACAGAAGCGATTGGTGCAGTCTTTCTTTGCCACTATGACAATTGAACTGCACCACTCGCTACTTGAAGGCTCAATAGTGCATTTTTATTGTAATGCTGCTGTTGTTGGTGATGATCTGATTTGAGGTTGCACTGAGCCAAACAACAGACAAAATCCAGGCATCTCTTAGTAGGACACAAGGTGAAAGGCAGGACTACACCCTGGACAGGATACCAGTACATTGCAGAGTACCACACACACAGAGAGGTTAATTTAGAATGACCAATCAACCTGAATAGTATGTCTTTTGACTGTGGGAGGAAAATGGAGAAAACCCATGCAGACACAGGGAGAACATGCAAACTCCACACAGTCAGGCCCCTAGGTTGGAATTGAAACTGCCATCCTGGCATTGTGATGCAGTAACGCTAACCACCATGCCACCATTCCGCCCATGTGCACTAGTGAAGGGTCATTATGTTGGCCCCACATTATGTCAGCACTTGAGTACCATATGTCTGGTATATTGAGAGGAGCCAGAGTAGCATCTGCCCTGAATGGCCCAGTAACCTCACCTTCTCAGTTACATTGCATTCTGACTCCCCTGACTGGCGTTTATTAACATTCAAGCACTCACCCACCAGACCCCAGCTTTGTCTCAGTAATGCTCCCTCCCTTTTTGCAGTCATTCTCTCATTTTTTGTTTTTCTAGGTCGGAAAATCGGAGAAAATACGAAACACATTACCAATTCATTCCATTTTGTTTGTTTCTGCCACGTTTACGTGTGTGGCTGAGACTGCCATTATTTGCACCAATTGTTTTAATTTTGGCCAGTCTCGGCCCAGAATAACTGGGTGTGGCAACCTTTCCGCCACCCCTACTACCAGGTGACATTTTATCTTTCCGACCATTAAATATACTTTTAGGGTGGGGTATGCTGTCATGTCTCCATGGATACAGGAGATGGCCACCTGACCTCGTGGCCGCCAAGACACACTGCCCAAGAGAGCTGTTCTAATTAAGGTTTGCTCACATCCTGTGTCCACTAATGCGTGGGTTTTCACATTGCCTAAAACCACATCAATCATATAAGGCCCCTCCCGACCATTTTCCCCATGCTTACCTAGCTCAGGTGCCCAATTAAACATGGCCATGTCACACTCCATGGCAGCGGGGCATGATCTGGGCAGATGCCCCGGGTTGGTTATACCTAAAACAGAGGGAGCAATAGTTAGATATCTGTCCTGTTGCTGATATGGCAACAAGGCAGGGGCAGCAGCTTTACCCCAGCTGGGGGCCAACCTTGGTCTCCATGAAGAGGAGGCAAGGTTGCCCATTGGGGTCAGGTCTCAGAGGTCTAGGTCCCGGGAATGTTGGTGGTGGTGGTGGTGGTGGTGGTGGAGGAGAGAGATGTAGGGGTTGACTGTTCTGAAGGGTGGGAACCGACAGTATCCCATTCTGGATGGAGACTAGGGAGTCCACAAAGTCCTCGGCTAGTGTCTTCCAGGGTGTTGGGGTTGTGGCGCCATTTCCAGGCCTGGGTATCGGCACCGACCACATGGCAGAACTGCTCCACAACCACCTCTTCCCCCATTTGCAGGTTGGTTTTCTTCTCGGGGGTCAGCCAGTGTACCATGTGGTCACACAACTGCCCCACAACCACCCTGGGGCGTGTCTCCGGGGATCTTCTGTACTCCCTGAACCGTACCCGGTGGGTCTCTGCTGTTATGTTGAGGCGGCGGAGAATGGCCAGCTTGACCAGGTCATAACTGGCGGTGTTGAGGTCACTCATAGCCTGTGAACTTGGAGATGTTTAAGGGGTATTTTGAGGGTCACAGGGTCGATTTAAACTAAAAATCACCAGGATGTAATTATAAACATATAAGGATATACAATATTAATGTTAATTTAAACAAGAATACATTGTAAAGTTACCTAATATTTGATGCACACATCAAGTTGCCCTTTCAGTTCTGATACACTAGGTTTTGTATTTCATTAATCCAGCTGCATAGTGTTAGTAAATTTTATCTTGCACACTTGGGATTTGTTTTCTGTGTCTGCTCTACTAGCTGCAGCTTTCTTCATGTTTACTATCCAGTACATTTATTCTGACAGAAACAGAATGAACTTGCCACAAAGTGACAGAATCATTTCTAGAAAGGTTACTCCTGCCTTTAATAATATTTACCCTTCATTTTGTTTTGAGACAGCACCAGTTCCGTACAAATGAGAATGTCGTCTCTGGTGGAGCTGTGGCATCAATCATTGTAGACAGGGACTATTAGCTAAGCAGACAGTCGGTGACAAAACATGACATTCATTTACCACGGGCTTCAGTGCACTATTACTCCATCCGTGCAATGGCTGTAATGCTCATATGCATGGTAAAGATCAACAGAAAGGAACAGGTTGAAACTGAGGTCTATTTTAATTATCTGAAAAGCGTTGATCTTAATGCTGCCATCCTAAAACTACTAAACCTGTCACACATTTCTTTCCAACTCAGTTCTTACTGTTTTGAGTTAAAGGATTACTTCATACAATTGAAACGTTCTTCATCTCAAAGCCCTGCACATATAGATAAAAAAATACTGTTATAAAACACAGGTCCACACAGCTCCAAAACAAAATTACAATAAAAACACAGATAAACTTGTACTATAATATTCAAAGACAGACACTATAATATTCAAATACAGAGGCCTTGAGTGCTGTAAATGCCAAATTATAAAAATAAGTCTACAAGATCATTTTGAAGCATTTTGGAATTGAGTTTTGGCCCTATAGTTTGAAAAAGCCTACACTCCCTGAGTAACTAATAAACCAAGATCTTGAGATCCCCAGGCATGATGAGGCATGTGTTATGTGGAACGAGTAGTTCTGAATATAGACAAGAACCTGCAATGCCATGTGACTTTAAAACCAGCCCAATATCCACCAGAGATTTCAAAACAGGGGTAAGGTGTCGTCCTGCCCTGGTCTTACAATACAAGCTGACCCTTCTGCCTTAGCAGTGGTTTCTTCTTTTGCCTTCACCCACTGTTCTTCGTCTCTCCGATTCCTCCTAATTGTCAGTCGAATGGATCGCTGGTTCCCCCAGACTCAGTGTACGTTTGACCTATTTCATCCTCTGTAATTCTATGAAAACTGTGTTTCTTAGGGAACAAATCATGAACTTGTCTAAAATAACACCATATAATACAATCTATAGGACAAGCTCATCCACAGAGATAGTGAACATTTTTTTTGCACCTCACTTTCTCTCCTTTATTCAACTCCACCCCACACTTTGATGTTTGCAGTAATAGAAAATATTGGTGTATTTTGAATTCTGAAGGCACTTGAGTTCAACTTTTTTTTGAAGTAGGATTCTGTTTAAAATGTCTAAAAGAAGCCTCTCATGGCTCCCTCTAAGACTAAATCTGAGATTTCATGTCAAACTGAAATTTCTTTCGCTGCCATTCAAACACGGACACATTCCTGCCTTTGAAAAGTAATGTTTCATGGCCAGAAAGCTGTTTCTTTTCCCTGCACATCATACTATATATGAAGTGGCCTTACAGGGGAAGATTTGTGTTAACGGTCTCCGCTTTGATTATAAATGATTAAAAAGCTGAAGCTCTGATTATTAAAGTATTAAAGCGACACTGTATCATCTACATTTCCTATCATTTCATTTTGTATCTGTTGCATTTTCTGCTTAGACCATTATTTGACATGTTTACCAATTATTCTGGGTAAAAGTATATTTTTCAAAACACTCCAAGGCTGGGGAAGCATATTAGTGTTGCATGAGCTCCAGTGCACAACAATTCACTAATAGGCTTCAGAGTTGTGTGTAGCTATAATATGCTTCCCCACAATCAGCCATGAGGAATCTGTCTAGAAGAAATATTTAATATTGTCTACATTTTCCTAATATTAAATTATTTAACATGTCCTATCCTACTTGTGTTCTCTATAATTATCATTTCTGCTAAAACTTTTATTTCATGATAATTTATTGATATAATCGCGAGTCAGTATAGAAGTCAGTGGGATGGAAAATGGGATTGGATCCGGGATCACTGGAGCAGGATCATGAGATGATGTTTTACTACTGGGATCTGGATCAGGTTCCACTGATCCATAATGTTGAACTGATCCTGGAGCTGCTCATACCTTAACATGGAGAAACTGACCAATGAGAAGTGAAAATATGTGGCTGTGGCAAAGTGCCTCGCCTCTCTGTATATTTTGTGTTGTATGTTGTGTGTTAATGTTGGTGTATAGTCATCGGTACACTTGGTCATTGATAACGGGTCTGTGTAACACGAGTGTTTAAAATGTATATTTGTATTTAGGCACGAGGATTGCACAGCACTTCACATGCAAGTAAAATGTAATATTACAGTGGCTTACGAAAGTATTGACCCCCCTTGGCATTTTTCCTGTTTTGCTGCCTCACAATCTGGAATTAAAATTGATTTTTTGGGGGTTTGTATCATTTGATTTAAACAACATGCGTACCACTTTGAAGATGCTAAATATTTTTTATTGTGAAACAAACAAGAAATAAGACAAAAAAACAGAAAACTTGAGCATGCATAACTATTCCCCCCCCCCCCCAAAGTCAATACTTTGTAGAGCCACCTTTTGCAGCAATTACAGCTGCAAGTCTCTTGGGGTATGTATCTATAAACTTGGCACATCTAGCCACTGGGATTTTTGCCCATTCTTCAAGGCAAAAACCTTCAAGTTGGATGGGTTCCGCTGGTGTACAGCAATCTTTAAGTCATACCACAGATTCTCAATTGGATTGAGGTCTGGGCTTTGACTAGTCCATTCCAAGACATTTAAATGTTTCCCCTTAAACCACTCGAGTGTTGCTTTAGCAGTATGCTTAGGGTCATTGTCCTGCTGGAAGGTGAACCTCCATCTCTGGAAGACTGAAACAGGTTTCCCTCAAGAATTTCCCTGTTTTTAGCGTCATCCATCATTCCTTCAATTCTGACCAGTTTCCCAGTCTCTGCCGATGAAAAACATCCCCACAGCATGATGCTGCCACCACCATGCTTCACTGTGGGGATGGTGTTCTCGGGGTGATGAGAGGTGTTGGGTTTGCGCCAGACATAACGTTTTCCTTGATGGCCAAAAAGCTCAATTTTAGTCTCAGAAGTACCTTCTTCCATATGTTTGGGGAGTCTCCCACATGCCTTTTGGCAAACACCAAACATGTTAGCTTATTTTTTTCTTTAAGCAATGGCTTTTTTCTGACCACTCTTCCGTAAAGCCCAGCTCTGTGGAGTGTACTGCTAAAAGTGGTCCTATGGACAGATACTCCAATCTCCGCTGTGGAGCTTTGCAGCTCCTTCAGGGTTATCTTTGGTCACTTTGTTGCCTCTCTGATTAATGCCCTCCTTGCCTAGTCCGTGAGTTTTGGGGGTCGGCCCTCTCTTGCCAGGTTTGTTGTGGTGCCATATTCTTTCCATTTTTTAATAATGGCTTTAATGGTGCTCCGTGGGATGTTCAAAGTTTCGGATATTTTTTTATAACCCAACCCTGATCTGTACTTCTCCACAACTTTGTCCCTGACCTGTTTGGAGAGCTCCTTCATGGTGCCGCTTGCTTGGTGGTGCCCCTTGCTTAGTGGTGTTGCAGACTCTGGGGCCTTTCAGAACAGGTGTATATATACTGAGATCATGTGACAGATTATGTGACACTTAGATTGCACACAGGTGGACTTTATTTAACTAATTATTTGACTTCTGAAGGTAATTGGTTGCACCAGATTTTATTTAGAGGCTTAATAGCAAAGGGGGTGAATACTTATGCACGCACCACTTTTCCGTTATTTATTTTTTAGAATTTTTTGAAACAAGTTATTTTTTTCATTTCACTTCACCAATTTGGACTATTTTGTGTATGTCCATTACATGAAATCCAAATAAAAATCAATTTTAATTCCAGGTTGTAAGGCAACAAAATAGGAAAAATGCCAAGGGGGGGTCAATACTTTCGCAAGCCACTGTATGTGAGCACGGGGAATTGCACTTTATTAATTCACGTGCAGTTGTACCGCGACTCCAATTGAATGATTGATTAGCAATCGAGTCTCAGTACAGCTGCATAAAAGCAGTATGTTTTCACTCTCTCTGGGTTGTGTGTTCAGTGAGTGGAAAACGGGATTGGAGACGGAGGTTATAATAATAATAATAATAATAACAATAATAATAATAATAATAATAATAAATAATAATAATAATAATAATAATAATAGTTAATAGTTAAAATATCAGCTCACCGTGTTTGTCTGTGTAGTCCGTTTTGTTTGACTCTTTAATTTGGCGAAACTGCCGTGTCCTGTGTTTTTGTTTGTTACAACCATTTAATTTACTGTTCTGTTCATTCATTAAATGCTGAGTGAGACCATTCGCTCAGCTCCACCAAACTCCACCTCTCAGTTGTTTATTTCCTGGTTCCTGTTTCTGGTCTGATGTCACCCTCTACAGCCGTCTTTGTGACACGTGGTGTCATAATGGGATTACCAGCGCCTCCTAGACGCAGATCAGAGCAGGAACCACAGTTTAAAAAACAACAACAACAAAAAAACATAAACAAAAACAAAAAAATGTCAGAAGATGCCATCAGTCTAAGGGACTGGATCCAGGACAATGCTGGGCTGGAGGCCCAGTCCATGCCCATAGCCATCCGGTTCCTGTGGCTGATGGACAGGGAGCGATGGGAGGCGTATGAGAAGGAACACACCCCAAACTCCCTGGAGGAGTCTGCCTCCATCACTTTCCCCTGCCAGTGAGGAAGAGCCTCACCAGTCCCCTGCCAATGAGGGAGAGCCGCACCACTCCCCTGCAAGGGAGGGAGAGTCGCACCAGTCCCTTGTAATAAGGTGTAACAGGGCGAGCAGCCCTGCACAGTATTTATTTTAGAAACTGGGTCTTCCCCTCTGCCCCTGTGTTATTTTGTATTTGTTTATTATTTTGTATGACGGCACAGTCATGCATTTTTGTGTTATTGTTTTAAAAATGTATTTGTTTATAAATGACGGCGAACCGCCGTGCGTTTTGTTTTGCAGCGTGGATGGGAAGCCCCATCCACCTTATTAAAACCCGTGCAGAAGGTGACCATCTCCCGAATTAATTAAGTGATTAATTTATTGCTAATCGGGAGATGGTCACCTGTATAAATACTGGCAGCTCTCTGCACTCCGGGGGGGGGGGGGGGGGGGGGGGGGGAGTTCAGAAGTGGAGAACATGAAAGCGAGAGGCGAGAAAGATATTTAAAAAAGAAAATAAGGATCAGTGAAGGCAGTTGCTCAGCCTGACCTTAGAGTTTATTTTTTGTGTTCGAGATTTGTTTTATTTCAAAACTTTTATTTTGCTCTGTGAGCAAGTGTTATTTTTTGTTCAAATATATATATATTTTTTTTTCTTTAATAAAACGGTGCACGCGCCACTGCATCGTACCTTCTGTTTTGGTCATGCTTCTTCTGGTCTGGGTCCCCGCAAAGCCATTTCCTGCCACATAAGGGTAGAATACACGCCGCTCCCACCTCCAACTCCAGGAGACTACACACTGTTTCCACCTCCACCGCCAGGAGACTACATGCCGCTTCCACCTTCGTCGCCAGAAGACTACACGATTCCACCACCTCCATCGGCAGGAGCAGAGCAGCAGGAGCTGCCTCTGCATCCGCCACCCCCACCGCGAGGAGCAGAGCAGCAGGAGCTGCCTCTGCCTCTGCCACCTCCACCGCGAGAAGCAGAACTGGAGCTTTCTCTGCCTCCGCCACCTCCACCAGCAGAGGGTGAATGTCTGCTGGGTCCCTGTCCACCAGCAGAGGGTGAATGCCTGCTGGGTCCCCGTCCACCAGCAGAGGATGAATGCCTGCTGGTATCACTTCCCCCACCATCACGAGGGGAGGAGCTGGAGCTGCCTCTGCCTCCATCACCATCAAGGGGAGAGGAGCAGGAGCTGCCTCTCCCTTCACCAGAAGGACTAGGACTAGATGCTGGCGGTCCTCAGCAGCTTGTTCATAGGCTGCTGAGGGAAGCACTGGGAAGAACCGCCCGACCGCAGTGGCCGAGAAGTGGGTTAAAACCCGCATCCCAGCTCTTTCTGACTCCCCACACATATTCGCCCAAAGATGCCTGCCTCGCTTCGCCCAAGGTCGCCTTCCTCGCTTCACCCAAAGATGCCTGCCTGGCATTGCCTGGGGTTGCTAGTTCCTCCGCATCGCCTAGGGTTACCTGTTGCTGTGCATCGCCTGGGGTTGCCAGTTGCTCCGCATCACCTGGGGTTGCCAGTTGCTCCACATTGCCTGGGTTTGCCTGTTGCTCTGCATCACCTGGGGTTGCATGTTGCTCCGCATAGCCTGGGGTTGCCTGTTGATCCGCATCGCCTAGGGTTGCCAGCCGCTCCGCTTTGCCGGGGGTCGCTGGAACTTCGCCAGGGGTCGTCGTCAGCTCTGCTTGGCCGCAGGGATCAGTGTGGCCGGAGCCCCACCAGAGGGAGCTGCCGGCTATGAAAAAGGGGGGGGAGAGGTCAAGAGACCACCTTTCCCTGCAGCAATTTCGCTGCAGGAATTCTGGGAGATGGAGTCCCACCAGAGGGAGCGGCTTTTCTACTGCTGGACTTGCCCCGGCTGAAGGAGTCAGTCTGGGAGCTGTCAGCACGTCTGCTGACAGCCGCACCATTGGCAGCATTTCTGCTGCCAGTGGTAAAGCGGAAGGAGAGATTCGCGCCACTGTCAGCACGTCTGCTGACAGCATGGCCAGTAGCAGCCTGGCTACTGGCAATATTGCCGCCCATCAACCCAGCAGAGGATGAATGACTGCTGGTATCACTTCCCCCACCATCACAAGGAGAGGAGCTGGAGCTGCCTCTGCATCCATCACCATCAACGGGAGAGGAGCAGGAGCTGCCTCTCCCTTCACCAGAATGACTAGGACTAGATGCTGGCGGTCCTCAGCAGCTTGTTCATAGGCTGCTGAGGGAAGCACTGGGAAGAACCGCCTGACCGCATTGGCCGAGAAGTGGGCTAAAACCAGTACCCCAGCTTGTCCTGATTGCCCACACATCTTCGCCTAAGGATGCCTGCCTCGCTTCGCCCAAGGATGCCTACCTGGCGTTGCCTGGGGTTGCCAGTTGCTCCGCATTGCCTGGGATTGCCTGTTTTTCCGCATCGCCTGGGGTTGCCTGTTGCTCCGCATCACCTGGGGTTGCCTGTTGCTCCCCATTGCCAGGGGTTGCCAGCCGCTTCGCATTGCCTGGGGTTAAGAACATAAGAATATAAAAAAGTTTACAAATGAGAGGAGGCCATTCAGCCCATCTTGCTTGTTTGGTTGTTAATAGCTTATTGATCCCAAAATCTCATCAAGCAGCTTCTTGAAGGATCCCAGGGTGTCAGCTTCAACAACATTACTGGGGAGTTGATTCCAGACCCTCACAATTCTCTGTGTAAAAAAGTGCCTCCTATTTTCTGTTCTGAATGCCCCTTTGTCTAATCTCCATTTGTGACCCCTGGTCCTTGTTTCTTTTTTCAGGCTGAAAAAGTCCCTTGGGTCGACACTGTCAATACCTTTTAGAATTTTGAATGCTTGAATTAGGTCACCACGTAGTCTTCTTTGTTCAAGACTGAACAGATTCAATTCTTTTAGCCTGTCTGCATATGACATGCCTTTTAAGCCCGGAATAATTCTGGTCGCTCTTCTTTGCACTCTTTCTAGAGCAGCAATATCTTTTTTATAGTGATGTGACCAGAACTGCACACAGTATTCAAGATGAGGTCTTACTAGTGCATTGTACAGTTTTAACATTACTTCCCTTGATTTAAATTCAACACTTTTCACAATGTATCCGAGCATCTTGTTAGCCTTTTTTATAGCTTCCCCACATTGTCTAGATGAAGACATTTCTGAGTCAACAAAAACTCCTAGGTCTTTTTCATAGATTCCTTCTCCAATTTCAGTATCTCCCATATGATATTTATAATGTACATTTTTATTTCCTGCATGCAGTACCTTACACTTTTCTCTATTAAATGTCATTTGCCATGTGTCTGCCCAGTTCTGAATCTTGTCTAGATCATTCTGAATGACCTTTGCTGCTGCAACAGTGTTTGCCACTCCTCCTACTTTTGTGTCGTCTGCAAATTTAACAAGTTTGCTTACTATACCAGAATCTAAATCATTAATGTAGATTAGGAATAGCAGAGGACCTAATATTGATCCCTGTGGTACACCACTGGTTACCACACTCCATTCTGAGGTTTTTCCTCTAATAAGTACTTTCTGTTTTCTACATGTTAACCACTCCCTAATCCATGTACATGCGTTTCCTTGAATCCCAACTGCGCTCAGTTTGAGAATTAATCTTTTGTGCGGGACTTTGTCAAAAGCTTTCTGGAAATCTAAATAAACCATGTCATATGCTTTGCAATTATCCATTATCGATGTTGCATCCTCAAAAAAATCAAGCAAGTTAGTTAGACACGATCTCCCTTTCCTAAAACCATGTTGACTGTCTCCCAGGACCCTGTTACCATATAGGTAATTTTCCATTTTGGATCTTATTATAGTTTCCATAAGTTTGCATATAATAGAAGTCAGGCTTACTGGTCTGTAGTTACCTGGTTCAGTTTTGTTTCCCTTTTTGTGGATCGGTATTACGTTTGCAATTTTCCAGTCTGTCGGTACCACCCCTGTGTTAAGAGACTGCTGCATGATCTTGGTTAGCGGTTTGTAAATGACTTCTTTCATTTCTTTGAGTACTACTGGGAGGATCTCATCCAGCCCAGGGGATTTGTTTATTTTAAGAGCTCCTAGTCCCTTTAACACTTCTGCCTCAGTTATGCTAAAGTTATTTAAAACTGGATAGGAACTGGATGACATGTGAGGCATGTTGTCAGTATCTTCCTTTGTAAAAACTTGTGAAAAGTAATCATTTAATATATTTGCAGTTGCCAGCCGCTCCTCATCTTCTGGTGTTGCTGGAACTGCTTCGCCAGGGATTGCAGTCAGCTCTGCTTGGCCGCACGGATCAATGTGGCTGGACCCCCACTAGAGGGAGCTGCTGGCTATGAAAAAGGGGGAAGAGGTCAGGAGACCACCTTCCCGTGCAGCAGTTTCGCTGCCGGAGGTCTTAAGGGAGGTCTGGAGACCACCAACCCCAGCAGCTTTTCTACTGCTGGACTTGCCCTGGCTGAAGGAGTCAGTCTGGGAGCTGTCAGCACATCTGCTGACAGCCGCACCATTGGCAGCATTTCCGCTGCCAGTGGTACAGCGAGAGGAGAGATTCGCCCCACTGTCAGCACAGGCTACTGGCAACGTTGCCGCCCATCAACCCCTTAAAGTCCTTGTTCTTGGCCCAGGACTTTGAGTGAGACTTTTGGGATTTTAAGGGGGGAGGTGGCCATTGAGGCCATGTGTGCTTTGCACAAGGGGGGGGGGGGTATATGTGGTAAAGTTCCCCGCCCCTGTGTGTATTTTGTGTTGTGTGTTGTGTGTTAATGTTGGTGTATCGTTATTGGTACACAGGATATAAACGGGTCTGTGTAACACAAGTGTTTAAAATGTATCTTTGTATTTAGGCACGAGGATTGCACAGCATTTCACTTGCAAGAAAATGTAGTAATATGTGAGCACGGGGAATTGCACTTTATTAATTCACGTGCCGTTGTACCGTGACTCCCATTGAATGATTGATTAGCAATAGAGTCTTGGTACAGCTGCATAAAAGCAACATGTTTTCACTCACTCGGGGTTGTGTGTTCAGTGAGTGGAGAACAGGATTGGAGACAGTGGTTATAACAATAATAATAATAATAGTTAATAGTTAAAATATCATTTCACCGTGTTTGTCTGTGTAGTCCATTTTGTTTGTCTCTTTAATTTGGCAAAAGTGCCGTGTCCTGTGTTTTTGTTTGTTACAACCTTTTTATTTACTGTTCTGTTCATTCATTAAATGCTGAGTGAAACCAATCGCTCAGCTCCACCCAACTCCACCTCTCAGTTGTTTTCTTCCTGGTTCCTGTTTCTGGTCTGAAGTCACCCACTACAGCCGTCTTTGTGACAGTGGCACATAGTTTAAATTCCCCAGCTGACAAATTTGTATACAGCCTGAGATCCCAGTAATGCTGGGGAAAACAACAAACGGATTGACAAAGATTGAGGAGAATGAACTATGTTGCTGTATCCAAAACACAAGAAAATGGTTTAAGTTTACAATTCACCATAGCTTGTGTTATTTACTAATGTCATCACACTTAGGTTTCTGTCTACTTGCGGTTTAACTTCTCATTTTAAATTGAAACAGTCAACTTAAAACAGCTGAATTACCTTTGTGCAAATAAATATAGACAGCAATAACAATTAAATACATTACCACTTTTTACACAATTATTATATCAAATTAATCACAATATTGTAGCGATGTCATGAAGGACACAAAACAAGAGTTGCTTAAAGTAAACACTTGGTTCTCATACAAATAAATCGAAGAAAATAACCAGTTTAAACAATACAGATTCTTGTAACAGTTCCTTCTCCAGGCTAACACTGTGGTCCTGCTCACAGCCTCTTTTATAGCTGGAGGGAGGCAGTGCCCGCCCCAGCCAATCCGTACATGGCTGTAAATATCTTGCCTGACAATTGGTGAGGGAAAGTACAGGCAAATAGCGATGGGAAAATCCCCAGCCCAGAGATCTTGGAAAGTCCCTGCCTGGCAGCTGTGGGGAAGCTCCCCAGCCCAGAGATCCTGGAAAGTCCCTTCTAGGAGAAGTGGGCGGCACCCGCCGTTACAATATATTACCAATTCTAAATTATTTTGCTTGTTTAAATACATTGCACAGACTCTCACATCTCATTTATCAATGTTCCAAAAACTTACTCTTGGTCACATTTTAGTAAACATTTTTAAAGTAATAAATAAGCAATTACTGTAATGACCATTATTGTATTCATCATAGTAAAGTTGACTTCTTACCTGTAGACATGAACACATTTAAATGTTAAACTCATTGTCTGGAGCTTAGTGTTATTTACATTACACTATGTAACACAATTTTTGTTCTTGGGTAGTAAGTGTTATTTCCTAATTGCTTATGCCTCAAAAGTATAGAAAATGGCTATTATTCCCCACAAACTTTGCTTTTGTGACCAGGACAGTGATATACGGGCGAATTTGTGTCTTTTCATTCACATAAAGTCAGAAAAAAACAACATATGAATCCAAATTAACATGTATTTATACTAAAGTAATACAAAAATGACTACAAAAGATTTAGAAGTGAGTAGTTTTTTGAGATTTACGATTATACTGTAAAGCCCCAAAATGTAGTCTCCCATCATGTTCTCGTTATACTGTCCTTGGTAGCGGCGTTCCAAGTCCAGTATATACTGGTGGAAGCGCTCGTCTTGCTCCTCCGAGTACGCTCCCATGTTCTCCTTGAATTTATCAAGATGAGCATCAAGGATATGGACTTTGAGGGACATCCTACAGCCCATTGTGCCGTAGTTCTTCACCAGAGTCTCAACCAGCTCCACATAGTTTTCGGCCTTGTGATTGCCCAGGAAGCCCCGAACCACTGAGACAAAGCTGTTCCAAGCCGCTTTCTCCTTACTAGTGAGCTTCTTGGGGAATTCATTGCACTCCAGGATCTTCTTTATCTGTGGTCCGACGAAGACACCGGCTTTGACCTTTGCCTCAGACAGCTTAGGGAAGAAGTCTTGAAGGTACTTGAAGGCTGCCGACTCCTTATCTAGAGCTCTGACAAATTGTTTCATAAGGCCCAATTTGATGTGCAGTGGTGGCATCAGCACCTTCCGGGGGTCCACCAGTGGCTCCCACTTGACGTTGTTCCTCCCCACAGAGAACTCGGTCCGCTGTGGCCAGTCCCACCTGTGGTAGTGCACCTTGGTGTCCCTGCTGTCCCAAAGGCAAAGATAGCAGGGAAACTTGATAAAACCGCCTTGGAGACCCATCAGGAATGCCACCATTTTGAAGTCTCCTATGACCTCCCAGCCGTACTCATCATACTTCAAGGCGTCCAGCAAGGTCTTGATGCTGTTGTAATCCTCTTTGAGGTGCACCGAGTGAGCCAGGGGAAGAGACGGGTACTTGTTACCATTATGGAGCAGCACGGCTTTGAGGCTCCTGGATGAGCTGTCAATGAAGAGGCGCCACTCATTCTGGTTACAGGCGATTCCGATTGCCTCGAACAGACTGGTCACATTGTGGCAGAAGCAGAGCCCATCTTGACGGGTGAAGAAGCTGGAAAAAGGTTGGTGACGTGACGACTTGTACACTTTCATCCAACAAGTTCCACTGCTTGAGACTAGACGGCAAAAGCTCAGCATTGGACTTGGTGAGACCAAGATCTCTAATCAAGTCGTTGAGGTCTTTTTGGTTGGGGTAGTATGGGTTTCTCTCCTCAGCTCCACCTCTGAAATTGTCATCTGGATCTACGTCTTCCTCGCTCTCTGACTTGCTGCTCTCTTCTAAAGACGGCTGCTCTCTCTCCGGAGGAGTGGGTACGGGGAGCTCATGGCAGTGTGGCACCGGGGCGATGGATGAAGGAAGGTCCGGATACATGACAGCAGGTGCATTCTTGCCAGTCCGACATTTGGAAGGGTCCACCATGCAGAAGTAGCAGTTGCTTGAGTGGTCAGTGGGTTCCTGCCAAATTCTTGGGATAGCGAACTTCATGGCTCTCTTTTCCCCTCTGTACCATCCTACAAAAATACATTTATTTCACCCATGACTAATGTGTAAGAGATTCTCGCAACATTTTTCATATATGATATATTTTTTCAATAACATTGAAAATTGTAAAACATTTTAAAATTAAAAACTTTTACAATTTTAAAAATTTTAACAAATTTTATAATATAAAATTCCGAGCAACAATTGTCCATCTTACCTTCCAGAGTTTTTATGCAGTGCTCGCAGGTGAAATGAGGTGCCCAGGGTTTGTCTTGATCCCCGACGTCTTGATAAATTGGCCGCAGACATAGCAAAATGCATCTGCCGGATGCTTGCAGCCTCTTGATGCCATCTCAGAATAATGCAGATATTTATCCACTTAGGCAGCTGGAACTAAACTGAACTGGTGGGCTTAAGGCCCCTGTATTTATACTACTACTTATATTACTGGAAAGTTCTAGAAAGTTCTAGAAGTTACTCCAAGTTTACTCAGCATTGAATCTATCTGGAATGTTCTGGCAAATAGGTAAATTTCAAAATATCACTGTCCTGGTGTGACGGAAAGATGAGTTCTGGTGATGAATCTTCCTCCTGACCTGTGAGGGCGCTAAAGAACGGGAGGAGAAGTATCTGGAAGGGCTGGCCTGACAGTTTGTTTCCGGGTCAGGGAAGTGGGTCAGCCTGGAGGGAAGCGCTACTCTGTTGTATGACCGTATTGATTTGAAAGGTAAACGAGAGGCAGCTGCAAATAATAAGGCAGCTGCAGCCGTTTATCTCGATATCATGCGGGATTACATATAGGGGCCAGGGTAACGCTGATCTTCTCCTTCGTTTGGGTTAACGTTAGGAGAGAAGGACTGAGAGAGGAGCTCTCAGAGTATGTGAAGAGTGTCGTACGTGTTGTGTATTATTTTCTGTCTGTCTGTAATTGTCTGTCTTTGTCGCACCAATAGACAGTTAACGCACATCTCCGGAGCTGTCGAAAGGAGAGCACTATCCGGAGCACCACTGCACTGAGCACCTGCATGTTTTCGATCACCCAGGACTGGTGACCGTACCGTTGTTTTTTGTTCGGGACTGTGCCCTTGTTTTCATTATCCCCGTGCTTTACACATTGTTGTGTATTGCCAGGGATTTATTATTTTTGACGGTCGCCAGACCTGGAAAAGAGCAATAAACCACACTTATTCACTGAATCACTGTTGTCTGTTCATCACTCCTGCACCGCATCACCGCGACATCTGTTCCCCTTACCAACCACTTTGCCACACCTGGTCACAAAAGCAAAGTTTGTGGGAAATAATAACCGTTTTCTATACTTTTGAGGCATAAGCAATTAGGAAATAACACTTACTACCCAGGAACCAAAAAAAAAAAAATTGTTACACAGTGTTATCGTTGATACATTGCGGTTTGATGCCCACGCTGTATCTGCATATTTTAAGTGGATGGAAGCTGAACATTCTTTTTAAAAATACCCTTTTTTATATCAATACATACTAGCATCATTTTAATAGCAGAACTGTTATTATCTTAAGTACTTCAATTGTGAAGAAACCTCAGCATTTCTATAAATATATCCCTATATACATCTGTGATGAGTCAAAGGGGTTTCGGTCTGTGATTCAGCCTCCCGACAGCAGAAGGCATCAAACCAACTCGGGACTTCCCTTACCAAGATCTCGTGACCATGACGAAAGTTATCTTTATGAGGGGCGGCACCTTGGTGAGGGGTGGAAGTGTATGAATGTAAATTCAAGTGAATGATAAGAACATTTGTCAGTTGGGGATTGGTGTTTCACTGACTACAGAAGCGGGACGTTGCATACTAAAGTGAACGTACTACTGTGTTCGGGGTTGGTCCGAAGGAAAAATAGGCGGAGTAACGGGCGGAGGGAGAGATGAAATTTGAGCAGCGGGGGTTTTTGGGAGTGAAAATTTTACTAATATTTTTTTGTCTTTCTTTGTTTTATGTCCGGGGACGCCGAGAAGATGATTAAGACTCTGATCTGACAACATTGTGCCAATAATTTATTGTTTTGAATGATTGACTGTCACAAAGACGGCTGTAGTGGGGACGTCAGACCAGAAGAAACACACAGTACTGTGAGAGGAAATGATAAATGGATGCGCCTCTGCATGTTTTATTCTTTCCAGAAAATAAAACAGCTGTACAAAACACTGACACCAAAACAGGACACGGCACTTGCGGCCAAAATAAATAGACAAACAAAACGAGTAGAAACTAACAAAACAGGGTGGATGAACGCGACACAAAACAAGTACGGTGCTGGTCCTTCCAGCACTCGTAGCAATTGATATAATTTATGTTTCTCCTCTCCCTCTCTCACCTGTTCTCCACGCCCGAACACACAACCCCGAGTGGGTGAAAACATGCAGCTTTTATGCAGCTGTACCGTGACTCGACTGCTAATCAATCATTCAATTGGAGTCACGGTACAACTGCACGTGTAGTGCTCACCTCCACAGATGGGGCATAGTTGGGGTAGCTGTCCGAGGGGGTACCAGGGGCAGTTGGTGCTAGAATGCCCCGGCTCAGCGCAGCAGTAACACCCCGACTGCTTTTCCTCCAGCTGGTGTTGTGGCTGCTGCCTTCTGCCATCCTTTTCCATCTTTGTCTTTTTTTTGTTGTTTTTTTGCTTGTTTGTTTTTTTCACAAAAACACCTCTCCTGGTCTGACGCTTGGAGGCTCTGTTATCCCACGCGTGTGTACATGTGTTTCTGCCGACATCACCCTGCAGTCTGGTCCTTCTTTTGTGTGTCAGACGCTCTTCTTTACTATTTAACTACGCGACGACAATGATAAATTGATAATTTTAAAAGCGCGCGGTTTTGTTCTGTCCAGCACACCAAAACAAGACACGGCACTTGCGGCCAAAATAAATAGACAAACAAAACGAGTAGACACTAACAAAACAGGATGGACGAACGCGACACAAAACAAGTACGGTGCTGGTCCTTCCATTGATATAATTTACGTTTCTCCTCTCTCTCTCTCACCCGTTCTCCACTCCGTGACTCGACTGCTAATCAATCATTCAGTTGGAGTCGCGGTACAACTGCACATGAATTAATAAAGTGCAATTTCCCGTGCTCACATATTGCATTTTACTTGCACGTGAAGTGCTGTGCAATCCTTGTGCCTAAATACAAATATACATTTTAAACACTCGTGTTACACAGACCCGTTTATATCCCGTGTACCAATAACTATACACCAACATTTAACACACCACACGCAACATATAACAGAAAATACACACAGGGGCGGGCACTTTGTCACATTGACACAGGAATGTCTTTGGATCTATAAATTAGACATACAAAGGATTCAATGTTTTGTTATGCTTGTTTGGAACATATTTTATTATTTTATAAGAATAATCTTCACGAATGCCCTAGCTACAGAAACTGCCCCCCCACCTCTTTTGAAACGAAAGTTACGCAACCCTGATGTACATAACCCAGAAATAACAACACAAAATGAGACTGAGCTCACATAATAATATATTATATATTAAATATTAAAATATCAGGAATGTGTAGATTACATCAAATATTCCTTTTGTGATCCTAAATAACTAATGTCTTATTTCAACAAAAAATAATACAGCATAAGAAGCAGGAGATTCCAGTTTCAAATGAATATTTTAATAACACAATACCATAGTAATTTAACAAAAACAAATCAGTCACTCATGAGTGAAAATATATTAGTAGTCTCCTATATGCCAATTCCCATTTGCCATAACACACTACAGTTCTAATTCTAATTCTATGTAGGGCTTTTTGATTCTGTTTAACACATAAAAACTGATAAAACCGAAAAAAACTGAAAAAAACACCCCCAATACAAAAAAATAAAATCACTGTATAGCCAATAACCACTGGAAAACTGGAAAAAAACCTATGGAAATGGTTTCAATTCACTTTGACCACCCCTTTCCCAGTAAACAAACAAAAAATCATTTCCAAGTGCAGATGGTCAATGTCCCTCCTTACTGATTCATATCTATCATTGATTCGTTCTGAATACATTAAATATGCCTGATGGCCATACCATCGCCGCAGCCGGACCAGGACACCTGCCTCACCTGCCAAAGAGGGGAAGAGTGGTGCTTTGCCTGTGCCGAGCCCGGGCACTCTATCGTGTGCGGCATCATGCATGGGTCTCTTCTGCCTTCTGAAATGGAGGAGTGGTCGTCCCTGAAAGAAGGGGAAGAAGCCGCTGCAAGGTCACTGATGAGGAGGAGGTCCATTGCCCAAGAAAAGAGAGCCGCATCAGTACCTTGCGACTGAGGGAAAGCTGCACCAGCCCCCACTGTTCCCAGCTCCACCGCAGGAGGGAGACCATCTGTTGCTGGCTTTACATCAGCACTCTACTTGTTACTTTATTTTACCAGTTTTTAGTTATAATAAATCTGCACAGTACTTCACTCACAGTACTCTGTCCTGTTTCTTGCTGGTCTGATGTCATCCATCATCCATCCTTATCACAGCCCCAAATAAAACCAATCTACATAAAACTCAAAAATAGCTCAAAATAAGCACTGAAAAATGAAATTAATAAAAACCGAAAAACAGAAGCCCTAATTATATGCCATAAAGGGTCTGCCTGCTTTCCCCTATAAATCTAAAGAGAATAATATTTAAAATACACTATTTAATACATTGTTGAAACCAAACTATTGTGGCATGTATGCTGCACCGAAGACAGTGATAGGACAGGATAGTTCTGAACATTTTACTGCAAATCATGAAATGAAAAGAAAAGCATGCCAGTATGTGTATGCTGCCTGTGTCTTGCATTGCACCACAGAAGCACACAAGAGGAAACCTGACCAAACAGAATGATTGTTGTTTTGTTATTACTTCCTTCCAAACATCCAGGTATGGTGCTGAGAACATATACTGTTACCTTTCAATAGAAGGACAACCATTACCGAAAGGGAAGAGCCATCTCTGACTGCCAATCACTGAGCATATATAAAAAAGCTGCCCTATCAGGGCCCTGCTGTGAGGAGGAAGTCGCTCCCACCTCCTGCTGAAGAGGGATGTCCTCACAGTAGCATATTGCCATTTTCTCTCTCACTTCACTGAGACAGGTCACAGATTGCCTCGTGCTTTCTTTGTCTGAATTTGGCTGATTTGTTGGTTTATACCTTCAAATTTAAAATAATTCATGGTAAAATCACGCTTTCGAGCATTGTTGAGAGTACTCCTGCCTGATTTTCCTGTCTGAATAGAGCTGGTTTCGACCCCTCTATTGGAGATTGGCAAGTGGCCATTACTCTCTGTTCCACTACCTTGTATAGGTTTCTCTACCGTCTTTGGAGCTGTTGTGGTGCTGTAGAGTGACCCCACGGGCTCGTAGCATCGTCCTCTATTTCAATTTAATCAGTCACAGAGAAAAAAAAAAAAACAGCTCAGGCCTAGTGCCCCTCTCAAGCCTCGTGCTATCCTAGTGTGGCTGTGCTTGCCCTCGATGCTGATTGACTCGACACCAACAACGCTCTCTACGATGTCGACCCCGGCCCCAATTGACTCAGCACCGGTGGGAACATCCTCGGCGCCTTCTATAGCCCGGCACTGACCACGCTTCCCTTCGGCGCCGACCCCGGGCCTGATTGACTCCGCACAGGTGTGAACACCTTGGGCACTGTCTACAGCCCGGCACTGACTGCGCTCTCCATCGGCACAAATGCACTCGACACCGACCGTGATCTCTCTCAGCACCAACCTTGGCACCAATAGACACAGTACCGACTGCTCGGCACCGATCGCGGTTCCTCTCGGCACCAAGAGCAGCAGCCCCATCTATGCATGAGTCATGTCAATGCGTTCCACTGGGTCCTCCGCTGGTTTTCACCAGTGTGACCAGTACTCAGTGAAGCTGCCCAGACAGGACGAGCACTTGTCCTGCACCAGATGCTTGGTGCCAGACTACATTGCCAAAGCACTGAGGGGTGAGTTGGACTGCTCTCCATGCAGGAAGTTCTCCAAAAGAACTAAGTGCAGGAAAGCAGCTCTATCCCCAAAGGAGTCTGAGAGGTCCCACAGGGCCACGGAGGTCGCTTCAAAGTTTTCACGCCTCCCTGCCTACTGCCAGTGCCCAAGGTGGCGTTCATAGCCTGCAGGGGCAACGGGGCCTGAGCGACGCCCTCCATCCCAGAACAGACAAGTAGGCAGAGGAAGAGCCGGCGGCAAGGGACCACCACAGGCCAGGGGTAACCAGTTATCTGGCTGGAGACTGAGGCCGGGGCCTAAGAAAGACCCTCCCCCTCCCAAGCCCAAGGGAGACTGACCCTGAGGGGCCCTGGCTGCCACCAACCCCCCTCACAACCGACTGACCCAAGGAAATGACCCATGGCAAGGCTGCACCCAGGACTCCTGGCTGCTATCGATAATGAGACATGGATACGCTCCAGCGAGCGCGATACTCCTGCAACCGGTGATCATCAATCTTCAACAGAAAACCCAAGCGATGCCCTCAACAGCTTTTACTCCAGGTACTTCCTGGTGTTAGAGGGATGGCGGTTTCAGACCTATTCTGGTCCTCAGGGTCTTCAACTTATTCCTCAAACAGAGGAAGTTCAACATGTTGATAACACAGCATATCCTCTAGTCCGTCCAGCCGGACGACTGGTTCACATCGATCGACCTGCAAGATGCCTACTTCCATGTCCTGATCCGTCCCACGCACAGAAAGTATATGCGCTTCGCCTTTCAAGGCAACGAGTACGAATTCTGCGTGCTTCAGTTTGGCCTCTCGCTGGTGCCCCGCACATTTTCAAAGTGCATAGATGCAGCACTGGCTCCACTCAGGCTGCGGGGTATTCGGATCCTGAACTATCTGGACAATTGGCTAATTTGTGCACATTCAAAAGCACACACAGGCGCACACAAAACAGGTCATAGATCATGTGACGAAGCTAATGCTCTCTATGCATCAACAGAAGAGCAACTTCGTACCATCTCAGTCCACAGTGTTCCTGGGGATCAAACTGAACTGTATGAGCATGCTTGCCTCACTGTCGGAAGACAGGATTCGGTCGTTGGAAGCCACACTCTCCCTACTCACAGAGGATGCTCTCCTACAGGTCAGAATATATAAAAGGTTGTTGGGGCTGATGGCAGCCTCCTCGAGAATCCTTCCACTAGGGCTGCTGAGATTGCGTGCGCTTCAAGTCTGGGTAAATATGCTCAAGGTGCACTCGGTCCAAGATCAGTACCGGCTAGTGCGAGTGTCCAGACAATACCGGAAGACATGAGTCGTGTCTCCTTCCCAGCAATCTGTGTCTCGGATCTTCCCTTGGATCCCCTCACAGAAAGGAAGTGGTCACTACAGATGCCTCCAGCCTGGGCCCATTCCCATGAAAAGTATGGTCCCCAAGGGGGATCTAGAACTGGTACTGTGGGCCCTTATGGGTCCACCATTTGAGCCCATGGTGTCAGCAGAACTACGTCTTGTTTCATTGAAAGTGGAATTTTTAATAGCCATTACAACTACCAAACAAGTAAGTGAGCTTCATGCACTGTCCATCGATGACACATGTATGACTTTTACTGGAAGTGACTCGCAGGTAACATTAAGAACAAATCCATCCTTTTTCCCAAAGGTGGTATCCTCATTCCATATTAACCAATCGGTGGTTTTGGAAACTTTCAGACCTCCCCCGCACCAGTCAGAGGAGGACCGTAGACAACGCACGCTATGCCCAGTTCGGGCTCTGTGCTGTTATCTGGATAGGACAGTGACCTGGAGACAGTCCAACCAGCTGTTTGTCTGCTCCGGGTCCTGCTCTATAGGTCAGGCCCTATCAAAGCAACTTTTAACACACTGGGTGACAGATGCGATACGCTTGGCGTATGAACAGACGGACTCCCCATTACCAGGGGACATTACGGCCCATTCTAACAGGGGCCAGGCAACTTCGTGGGATTTCCTTCATGGCGCCTCCTTAGATGAGCTATGCAATGCTGCTACATGGACAGGTAGTCAGACATTTGCTCATTTCTACCACCTTGATGTTGCAAACTGAGCGAGACCCACTCTGGACTGTAGGGTGTTGCAGACGGCATGGCCTTAGGTGTCATGTGGGCTCTGAAGCTATCGCCGTGAGGCTGTACTGTCGGTAATCTGGATCTATGACAGCTTTGGTACAGCTTCCCATTGTCATTCCATTGAAAGGGAATGTTAGTTATTACCATAACCCTGGTTACCTGAAAAATAATGACAACCATTACCCTTCGATGTCGTGTCCCCAGCTGACCTTTCGAAAGAAAATAACTATATGCTACTGTGAGGACATCCCTCTTCAGCAGGAAGTGGGAGGGACCCGTTCCTCACAGCAGGGCCCTGATAGGGCAACTTTTTTTATATATGCTCAGTGATTGGCTGTCAGAGAGGGCTCTTCCCATTCGGTAATGGTTGTCATTACTTTTCACGGAATCAGGGTTATGGTAATAACCTAACGTTATAATTTAATAGAGACTTTCCCAACACAATCTGCATTAGTCTGTATTGTTTAACATGTGGTTTTCACAGTGTAGGATAAGGGTTTGAATCTGTCTGTATTCTCTCAACCTGTATGATATGTTACTTGTTGCAGCTTGTTTAAATGATACATGTGAATACATCTCATGAAAAGCAATACAGTGTATTAGGCATGCCAGGAACACATTTCCATTTCTATTTTAATATGCATGGAAGTGTCTAAGAATAACTTTACAAAAAAAGCATTGGGCCGTGTGCCACATAATGCAATGACGTTGTTGCTAAGATACTGCATGAAGAGCTTGTTCAACAAGAACACATCTGCGGAACTGAGTGTATCATTGCAAAGAAATCTGCAAGGCATATTCACTTGAGTCCCTTTTTCTAATGGCTCAATAATGCCATGCCTCTCTGGCTCATTATTTCCTGTGAATTATAAATGGGGAGACAGCAATTTCAGTTTTTGTTCTGAAATACTTCAATGTGAGTGATCCTGTATTAATGAGAGGAGACCTGGTTTGGGGCTGGATACACTGAAAAGATAAAGGGTCATAAAAGGATTTGTTTAGAAAAAGAACAAAGCTAAACCAGACCAGTCCAACAGAAATGATAAAGTCACCACCACACATTAACCCATTAAGTACCATTAAGGGTTCCATATCCTCAGTTTTCTTTTTTTTCTCTCTTTTGGAAAATCCCCAGATTCAGTTCCTCTTCGGATGTTTCTCTGTTGTATCTGGATCACTGACCCCTTTTAGTTCCAGCAATGTCAGGTAGAGGTAAATTTACACCGAAGGCAGAAGCCTGACCGCTCATCTTCCAATCTGCAATCAATTGTATAAGACAGAGCTACGTCCCGACAATGTGTTCTCCAAGGACTCGAGACGAGCTGCAGGCTGTAGCGGGTCACCTTTCTCTATCTTATCATCTTTATAGCAATCAGTTGCAATTAGCTAATGAGCTTCATATTGGTTTGAATGCTAGCTGTATGTGAGACCCAGGTGAAGTCTGCTCAGCTTGCAAACCACCCATTGCCATTTAGAGATACTAAATCAGGTTAGTGTCTCATATATCACACAAGTGTTACACTGGGAAATTGAACCAGCCATAAAGAAAACACTGACTGATGACACTCTGCCATTATTCTTGCCTCTTCACAATCTTTCCAAATAATGTTAATGCCATCCAATTCCCAATGACCTTACCCTGTCATTTACACTCATATCACCTGGTACCCTATAACTCTGAATAAATCATGTTCTCTGTATATTATTATTATTATTATTATTATTATTATTATTATTATTATTATTATTATTATTATTATTATTAATAATACATGGAACAGTTAATAATTTTTATTCCCCCCTCGGCTAACATATTGTTATGCCAGACATGTCTTTTTTACTTAATTACAGCAAAAAATATTTGCATTATGCAAATGTTAGCATTTAATTCGGGGAAGAGGAAATCAAGAAATAACCTAATTTTCCAGGAAAGACAATTTTTCAAACTGTTTTCACTGCCTTTCAGCTAATGTCATTTTTTTAAAATATGTTTGTCTATATAGAGTTGTGAAAGAGATTGCTGCAAGGGTGACGTCAGACCAGGAAATGAATCCAAAACAAAGCAGTACTGACTAGTGAAACTGAGACGCAAAGGCGCTCAGCTTTTTATGAAACTAAACAGTTTTACAAAACAAAAAAACAAAAGAGCATACGGGCTAAAAACAAAAAGATAACAGAACAGGTGTAAAAAGCCGTTCACTCCAGTTTACAGCCCCCCGTCCCAAAAAAAAAACTTTTGATGATGGGGTGGCAATAGTTGCATTTTTTAATCATGTGTATAATGCTCAATAATACCAATGCATAAAGATGCCTTTAACTCACACTGTCTTTACCTATACCCAGCAAACCAGACAAAACTCACAAAGAAAGAAAATATCTCCATTTTTAAAAGCAACATATTTTTTTATTTTATTTTAAACAACACAATTGCTTGATATTTTGGGCAATTGTGGGGGGATTATGTGTGTGTGTGTGTGTGTGTGTGTGTGTGTGTGTGTGTGTGGGGGGGGGGGGGGGGGGGGGGGGGGGGGGGGGGGGGGGGGGGGGGGGGGGGGGGGGGGGGGGGGTTAAAATTAGGTTATAGCCTTGCAAAAGTATTCAGACCCCTGGCCAATTCTCTCATATTACTGAATTACAAATGGTACATTGAAATTTCATTCTGTTTGATAATTTATTTTTAAACACTGAAACTCAGAATCAATTATTGTAAGGTGACATTGGTTTTATGTGGGGAAATATTTTTAAGAAAAATAAAAAACAGAAATATCTTGCTTGCATATGTATTCAACCCCTGTGCTGTGGAAGCTCCCAGTTTGCATCGATGAAAGAAATTGCCCTAACGAGGACACAATTACCTTACCATTGGCCTCCACCTGTGAACCATTAAAGTTGCTGTCACATTTTCTGGATAAAAATCCCACTGTTGAAGGATCATTGGTAAGGCTGTGAAAGGAAAATGAAGATCAAAGAGCATTCTACAGAAGTTAGAGATAAAGTAATACAAATGCATACATTAGGGGAAGGGTACAAAATAATATCCAAGTGTTTGGATATCCCAGTGAGCACAGTTGGATCAATAATCAGGAAGTGGAAGCTGCATCACACCACTCACGCACTGCCAAGAAAAGGCTGTCCCTCAAAACTCAACGCTCAAACAAGAAGGAGACTTGTGAGAGAAGCCACAGAGAGGCCAACAATCACTTTGAAGAAGCTACAGAGTTCAGTGGCTGGGAGTGGAGTAATGGTGCACCAGTCAACCATATCAAGAGCTCTGCATAACACTGGCCTGTATGGGAGGGTGGCAAGAAAAAAGCAGCTACTCAAAAAGTACCATCTGAAAGCACGTCTAGAGTTTGCCAGAAAGCATGAGAGTGACCCAGCTGCGATGTGGGAAAAGGTTTTGTGGTCAGATGAGACCAAGATAGAGCTTTTTGGCCAAAACTCAAAGCGCTATGTGTGGCGCAAACCTAACACTGCCCATGCCTCAAGACACAACATCCCTACAGTGAAGTATGGTGGTGGCAGCATCATGCTGTGAGGATGCTTCAGCAGGGACTGGGCATTTTGTTACAATTGAAGGAAGGAAGCAAAATACAGGAAAATACTGCAAGAGAATCTGTTTCAGTCTGCTAAAAAACTGAAGCTTGGGAGGAAATTTACCTTTCAGCAGGACAATTATCCCATGCACAAGGCCAAAGCAACATTGGAGTGGCTCGAGAACAAAAAGGTGAATGTCCGACAGTGGCCCAGTCAAAGTCCTGATCTCAATCCTATTGAGAATCTGTGGCACTATTTGAAAATTGCAGTCTACAAACGTCGTCCAACCAACTTGAACAACCTGGAGCAAATCTGCCAAGAAGAATGGGCAAAAATCACTCCGACACTGTGTGCAAAGCTGGTACATACTTATCCCAAAAGACTTAAAGCTGTTATTGCAGCGAAAGGTGGCTCTACCAAATATTAATGTGTTGGGGTTGAATACTTATGCAAGCAAGACATTTCAGTTTTTTATTTTTCTTAAAAATATTTCCCAACATAAAACCAATGTCGCCTTACAATAATTGATTTTGAGTTTAAGTGTTTTAAAATAAAATATCGAACAGAACGAAATTTCAATGTACCATTTGTAATTCAGTAATAGGAGAGAATTGGTCCCAGGTCTCTTGCAGACTTCAACAGGTTTTCCTCCAGGATTTCTCTCTGCTGCATCCATTGTACCCTCTATCTTCATGAGCTTTCCAGACCCTGAAGCAGAGAAACATCCCCATAGCATGATACTGCCACCACCATGCTTCACGGTAGGGATGATGTTCTCAGGATGATGTGAGGTGTTAGGCTTGCAACAAACATAGCACTTAGCGTTGAGGCCAAAAAGCTCTATTTTGGTCTCATCAGACCATAGAATCTTCTTCCACTTGGTCTCAGAATCTCCCACATGCCTTCTGTCAAACTAGCTGAGATTTGATGTGAGATTTTTTAACAATGGCCTTCTTTTTGTCACTCTCCCATAAAGGCCAGTCTTGTGAAGCACCCGGGCTATTGTTGTCATATGCAAAGTCTCCCAGCTCAGCCGTGGAAGACTCTAACTCCTTTAGAGTTGCCATAGGCCTCTTGGTGGCCTCCCTGACTAGTGCCCTTCTCGCCCGTTTACTCAGTTTTTGAGGACGGCCTGTTCTAGACAGATTCACAGTTGTGCCATGTTCTCTCCATTTCTTAATAATGGACTTTACTGTGCTCCGGGGGATATTCAATGCCTTGGAAGTGTTCTTATATCCTACCCCTGATTGGTGCTTTTGAAGAACCTTATTCCGGATTTGCTTTCAATGTTCCTTCTTTTTCATGATGTTATTTTTGTTAGGAAATGTACTAGCCAACTATGGGACCTCCCAGAGACAGGTGTATTTGACCTGAAATCATGTGAAACACCATAATTGCACACAGGTGGACTCCATTCAACAAATTATGTGACTTCTAAAGGCAATTGGTTGCACCAGAGATTATTTAGGTGTGTCATAGCAAAGGGGGTGAATACTTATGCAATCAATTATTTTCTGTTTTATATTTGTAGTTAATTTAGAACACTTTGACATTATGGACTTTTTTTGTGTTGATCAGTGGCAAAAATTCCTAATTAAATCCATTTTGATTTCATGTTGTAACACAATAAAATTAGAAAAAGTCCAAGGGAGGTGAATACTTTTGAGAGCCACTGTATATAATACTAATAGCAATTGTTTGGTTATCAAGATAGCTCACTTTACTCCTGTGTCGTTCCATCACTCTCCACCGTGCAGACAAACTGCAGGTCTTTTATATTCTGGCCAAAGGGTTAACTAACTATTAATTATCTTATTACCCCTCGGCCATAGTCTGCACAAGTTTATTAGGTCTGTGTGACTGTCAGCTAGTTATATAATCAGTAGCTGATAGTCACGCATTCTCATGAGGAATTTAAAACAATAACAAATAATGGTGCCGGCTTTTTGCCCACATCACAAACAATAATAATACATAAATCATGAAAATATACAAAGGGGTTGGACAATCCACAAATAACAGTATATTGGTATTTATTACACACACTATATATATATATATATATATATATATATATATATATATATATATATATATATATATATATATATATATATATACTGATGCACATGAAAGTTTTACATCAATAGCTCATTGGGCACATATATAATGTTATTTACATTTTAAATAGTAAGCAGAGAGGTTTGTTGATGGTTTGAGTAGTATTGTTCCTTGGGATAATAAAATACTGAGCTCAAGTCATGTGATTTCATAAAAATGGCAGGTGCTCAGTGTTTGGTATTTGAGTTGAGTAGAAATATCCATTCAAAAAGACATGATTTTAATTAATGCAAGATATGACCATGCCCTGCTTGAGTAATGACGATCGCCTGGTTGCTATTGGCATGATTGAAGGCAGCCTGTCTGTGAGAGAAGTTGCCCGGAGAATGAGATGTTCTGCTTCAACAATCAGTAGACTAGTGCAGAGGAACCAGGAAACTGGCTCTGTGAGGGACAGGCCACGCCCTGGAAGGCAGAGGGTCATCACACCGGCCCAAGACCATCACATCCAACTGATCCAGTTGTGTAATTGGTTTCAGACTGCAGTGGCTACAGCACAAGAAATTACAGGAAGAAATAACTCCACACATCAGCAGAATGACTGTAGTTTGCCATTTGTATAAAAATGATTTGCATGCTTAGAGGTCATTGAGGGGTAACATGTTGACAGCTGAGAGATTAAACTGTGTTGTCATCTGATGTGGTGGCACAGAGAATGGTGGAGTGTTTTATTCACAGATGAATGGCGTTTTGCCCTTGACAGGCCTGACGGAAGACAATGTGTGTGGAGACGTCGTGGTGAGTGTTTAAGCCAGTCGGTGGGGTGGTGCAGATTTGGTGCAGATTGAGGACGGACTTACTGCTCAGCGATACATTGATGAAAGCAAAAGTTTTTCTGTTCCTGCAAACCGTCTGGAAGTGTCAATTTTCCAGCAGGACAATGCGAGACCACACAGTGCTAGGATTACAATTGCACGGCTTCAAGAAAACAATGTTGAGGTCTTGCCGTGGCCAGCTTTTTCTCCTGACCTGAGTCCAATAGAACATCTGTGGGACCAAATCACCAGTGCCATCCACAGGAGACAACCACGACTAGTCAACTTCGCCAGCTGGCTGCACAGGAAGAGTGGAGGAACATCCCACAGTAGTCTACCCAGAGGTTGATCAGGTCTATCCGTCAACGCTGCCAGGATTGTATTAATGCTCTGATACTAACTTTGTAATTTGTTCATTTTGACAGTGTGTCATGTTTCATACTGAAAACTTATCATGATTCTTTGATCTGTATTTTTGTTCACATTAATTGTAATGCATCAATGTTTAAAACATTTGATTAAATCCATTAGACCTGAGTGTTTAGTTTCTTTTGTGCATAATATATATATATATATATATATATATATATATATATATATATATATATATATATATATATATATATATATATATATATATATATATATATATATATTATTTATTTATTTTAAAGTAATTTATTTCAGAAAAAAAAGTTTTCATTTTTGTACACTTCATGTGTATAATTACAAGCTAGGTGACAATTATATTAAGAATATCAAGAAGACGGTCTATATTTTAATGATCAGTTTACTCAATTTACTTACTATGGTTTATCAATTACATAACGGTAATGCATGGCTTTACCGGATTGATACTGACAGTAAATGACACTGACCAATTACTGCAATTACAGGACACTAGTCATTCTCAGCAATCCAGAACCTAGGCCACTGCCAGTTTGTGGGTTTCAAGGAAAAAAAATAAATAAATAAACACAGGTCCCGTTTAAAGGAATTCATATCAGATTGAATCAGAAATTATTTTAGACCGGGGATATCTGTTAAAAAATGATTTGGCTGCAGTACTGTCTATATTTCCATTAATTCACTCAGGAAATATAAACAGTGTGAATGGGAACAAGACTAAAATGATAGGAACCTGAGAAACAGCGGCATAAAAAACAAACAACTTCACTGAACCATAAATACAGTCTGTCAAAACTCCTTTCAGACAATGTAAAGAAAATGTAACTTAAAATAAAGGGACCATCCAAATCTCTCCTAATACATCCACAATATTAATGGGATGTTAGTGTTTAGTGCTGGATAGAAAAAATAATTTGTCAGTGAAAAAACTTGTGATACTGTGGCATTATTATTATTATTATTATTATTATTATTATTATTATTATTATTATTATTATTATTAGTAGTAGTAGTCCTATTTAAAAACCCATTAATGGGACAGTCCAAACTAGAGGACAGCTGGAGAAAAGAATTCTAATTAGCATCCTCATTTTGAGGATGCTAAAGGAATGGGCTTTTAACTAATTTAAAAAAAAAAAAAAAAAAAAAACGGTTAAAAGGACTGTAAATTAAATATTCAAAAGAAAAGGGGGGGTGGTACAGAGCACGCCACCCAGAGCCCACTGGTCGATAAAGGCCGACATGTCGCCAGCAGACTCCACGTGGGCGTGCTCAAAATTAACCCGGGACCGGACCAGGGCCCTGAACATGGCTCTGCAGTCAAAGAGACCCTCCCCGGCGATCTTACGCTTTCTGGTCTTGTAGATGGACAGTCTAGCAAGAGCCAGGAGCAAATTCACCAGGAGGTCTCTCGCCTTGGTGGAGCCACGAACAGGGTGCCCAAAAATGAGAAGGGTGGGGGAGAAATGCAGCCAGAACTGCAGCAACAGGTTCTTCAAAAGAAGAAAGAACGGCTGCAGCTTGGCGCACAAAAAATAAATGTGAACTACCGACTCGGACTGACCGCAGAAAGGGCAGGCGGCGTCCGAGTCGATAAAGTGACGCAGGATCTCTCCTGAAGCGACTGCTCCATGCAGCACCCTCCATCCCAGGTCCCCAGCTTCCCAAGGGACTAGCGGCGAGTACAGGGCCTCCCACTGGGGAAGTAGTCCTATTTAAAAGCCCACGTTGTGACCGTCCAACATAGAGGACTACTCCAGCCGTCAAATGACAGCTGGAGAGAAGAATTCAACATAGCATCCTCATTTTGAGGATGCTAAAGGGATGGGCTTGTAACTAATTTAACAGAAAAAACGGTTAAAAGGACTGGAAATTAAATATTCCAAACAAAAGGGGGGGTGGTACAGAGCACGCCACCCAGAGCCCACTGGTCGACAAAGGCCATCATGTCGCCAGCAGACTCCGCGTGGGCGTGCTCTAACTGAATCCGGGAACGGACGAGGGCCCTGAACATGGCCCCGCAGTCAAAGAGACCTTCCCTTGGCAGACGCCCTTATCCAGGGAGACTTACAAAACAGGGTGGTGAGAGAGAGGGTGGTGGATTCAAGTGGAATAGAGATCCCCTAGATTTCCCATACAGTCCAATCCTGCATAAGAAGTCACTATAGCTTTCCTTTTATTCTTTCTTGACTCGAGTAACTTTATTTCTTAAATCTCAAGATAGTTTTCTTTACTGATTTTAAATTCAATCG